>NW_025931751.1:0-35695 GCF_000764305.2 Hyalella azteca | reverse complement strand
TTAAAAATGTTTAATTAAAAACTCTATCGAGATTTCCATACGATTGATAGTTCAATACAGGTGTCGAAATAATTAGTATCTTGCAAAAACTATAAATCCTGTCGACGCCACCCCCCTTATATCGATGAGTACAGTTTCGGTTAAAGGTTGAAATTACTACATCAAGACCAAGAAGAAAGGTTAGAAAAGAAAGTAGGAGTAGGACGGAAATCTTTAATCAAACGAAAGTAGTCCTCTCTAATCACAGAGATATACGGTAAGTACAAAATATGTATTTGTATTCTTTAATATATTTAAATTTTGCATAAATGGCTTTTTGCTCTCAGTAGGCAAAAGCTGCTCTAAATCATTTAGACATTCAATCAAATTTTTTTATGATTTCTATTTCTTTCAGGCTGGATTGTTTCCGTAAAACATTCCGCTCTGAAGGCTACCTTGGCATGTACCGTGGGTCCGGGGTCAACATCCTTCTCATTACACCTGAGAAGGCCATCAAACTCACTGCAAATGACTTCTTCAGACATCACCTCACCACTAAAGATGGGTGAGAAGTTAGGTATAATTAACCTCATTTTAGTGACCAAAAAAGATGCAACTCTCCTCTCAAGTTGTTGAGGTAGAGAACTAGAAGAAATTACTATGTTAAAAAAAATTTGTTTGTGAAGTTATCTTGCAACAAACGATTGGGAATAAGCTAAATGTCAAGGAAATTTAAATTGCAAGCCAGAAATGACTAATTAATAGACTAATTAATATAACTTGAATGGATGTTGTGAATAATTAGGGTATGTTTGTTTCATGAAAATTTAATCTATAGATTGTATAACTCTAAAATAAATTGCAGGTAAAGCATTCTTTTTTCTAATTAGAAGTTTTTACATAAAATATATTTTGCATGTGTTATGAGGAAGATGTAATTTTGTTGTATGTCTGCATTTTCTTTTTTTAAAATTAAATTACTGTAATAATGCTGTAAGTTCTAAAATATGTAAGTTGTATCCAAAGAGTTTTTAAAATCTTGCTTACCAAGTTGAAGCACCTAATTAATATCTATTAAATTGTCCGTCTATTCAATTATATTGATAAACGAGCTAAATTGAGAAAAGAGTATTTGAAAAGACTGATTAAGTTATAATTAATATAGGTATTTAGAATTAAAATATAATATAATTATTGTGTTGACTTATTTTTCCAGTATAATGTAGCTTTATTTACATGATCATGATATTTCTTTTGACAGGTCGTTGGGTTTGACTCATGAGATGGCATCAGTATTTGAAAAGACTGATTATGATATATAGGTACCTAATTAATACCTATAGTTAGAATTGAAGTATAGTATAATTATTGTGTTGAATTATTTTTCCAGTGTAATGGAGCTTTACATGATATTTCTTTTGACAGGAAGTTGGGCTTGACTCGTGAGATGGCGTACTTATTTTTCCAGTATAATGTAGCTTTATTTACATGATATTTCTTTTGACAGGAAGTTGGGCTTGACTCGTGGGATGGCGTACTTATTTTTCCAGTGTAATGTACCTTTATTTACATGATATTTCTTTTGACAGGAAGTTGGGCTTGACTCGTGAGATGGCGTCAGGAGGACTAGCAGGTCTGTGCCAGATCGTGATCACCACGCCCATGGAGCTCCTCAAGATACAGCTACAGGACGCGGGTCGTGTCGCTGCTCAGGCCAAAGCCTCTGGTGGGTTATGTTGATTTATTTTTCTTATTATTAAAATTATGTTGTCTTATTATTAAGATTTATTTATTTATTAATAATTTTATTTATTTATTAATAATTTTCTTTTCTTATTAATAAAATTATGTTTTATTTTTTGATTTATATTATTTTTCATTGACTTCTTAGAAAGATTTTCAAAAAATTCTATTCTGTCTTTTAGATTGAAATTCAAAGTTTATGTTACATGCCACCTAGCCTAATAGGGGCAAATGGCAGCTAGACAAATGTTGCAATAATTCACCGGATTAGGCGTCCATTATGGCTCTTTTTCCGTTTATTTGTTATTTGCAGGGTGTGCTAATGGGTATTTAACAAGCACGTTAAATACCCATTGAATACCCAGATAAATGCCTGCTGTAGAAGTTGTACCGGCCTTTCAAACTACAAGTCTTTTTGTTGGTGGTTGTGGCCTTCACACGTGACGTGGGTTCTCCTCGAGAACTGCAGCTACTAACTAAACACAATGAAAAGTCTATTTAACAATTCACTTGTGAGCACCCATTACCTGTGTGTCAATGTAGTCCATCTCCCAACATATTTGGCTTTAAATTTCCTTATTAAAGACGGAATATTAGACGTATCAGTCTTACATAAAATTTTATATAATCCACTATGCTGAACCAAAAGGCTGGGGCGCGGTGTTCATTTACGACACCAGGGTTGCCAGATGGTCTAAAAACGGCTAAGTCCGCGGACAGAAAAGACTTATAATTCAATATTAATATATTTGTTGGTTCTGGTGCAAAAATTCAACGTTATTTTCTTCTATAAGGCAAAAATTCAAAAAGGTAGTACCGATATCATAACACTATGCCGGGCAATGCAATTGAAAAAAAAACTAGATCGCAGAATTTGTCCGAAAAAGATATCCTGCAACCCACCGGTCGGTTATAGTGCACTCAACGTGTTAAAAAATGATACTATATTCGACCCATTAGGCCTGAATAAACTTGACCTATAAATAAAGTTTACCAATAAATCAAGTTTACCAATAAATAAAGTTTACCAATAAATCAAGTTTACCAATAAATAAAGTTTACCAATAAATGAACTTTACCAATAAATAAATTTTACCAACAAATAAAGTTTACCAATAAATAAAGTTTGCCCATAAATAAAGTTCACCAATAAATAAAGTTGGCCCATAAATACAGTTTAACCATAAATAAAGTTTACCCATAAATAAAGTTTACCAATAAATAAAGTTTACCAATAGATGAAGCTTACCAATAAATAAAGTTTATCAATAAATAAGTTTACCAACAAATAAAGTTTATCAATAAATAAACTTTACTAAAAAATAAAGTTTACCAATGAAGTTTGCCCATAACAGTTTACCCATAAATAAAGTTAATTCATAAATAAAGTTTACCCATAAATAAAGTTTACCTATGAATAAGGGGTAAACTTTATAGGTAAATCCACAATGCTGAACCAGCAGGCGGGGCCACGGTGGCAGTACCGAAGGTGTCAGCCACGGCCATCACGCTGGGGCTGCTGAAGGAGAAAGGCATCATGGGGCTGTACAGGGGCACGGCGGCCACCATGCTTCGTGACGTGAGCTTCTCTGTCTGCTACTTCCCTCTCTTTGCTCACCTCAACTCACTCGGACCGAGGAAAGCGGACGGATCTGGTGCGTGTCTATGATTTATTGAGTCAGTTAATGAGTTATAAGTCAATGAATTCAGCTCTACAACCATCGCTCCTAAATTTTTGAAACGAAGGTGATGATTTATTGAGTCCGTTACTCATTTACGAATCGATGAATTCAGCTCTACAACCATCGCTCCTAAATTTTTGAAACGAAAGTGATAATTTATTGAGTCAGTTAATCAATTACGAGTCGATGACCAGCTAATCAATAACGAGCCAATGACCATCGCTCCTAAATTTTAGATAGTAAAGTGACAATTTATTGAGTCAGTTACTCATTTACGAGGCAAAGAATTCAGCTTTACACCCACCGCTCATAAATTTTAGCAAGGAAAGTTATTGGATCTGTTTGGTGTCTACAATTTATTGAGTCAATTTGAGTGTTACTCACTTACGAGTCAATGAATTTAGTTTTACACCAGTTTCTTTTATGAGTTAGTCTAATTATCTCTATTGTTAATTTTCAATCTAATCGCGTTTTATTATCAGAGAACAGCTGATTTACGAAGAGACTATATGCTTGTTTATCATGTTTATGAATGATTTAATAATTACCTATATTATGTAGCGCGCGCTTCACGAGTTTTTAGTGAAACTCATGTTAGCAAAGGTCAGTTGGACAGTTGGCCTATGTTGAATTGGTATACCTATATGCCGTAGAATATTATTGACTATGATGTATAACTTCGATAAAAACCCGTTCTGTTTTCAATCACTCATTTCACTTGGCGTAGTGAAATGATCTTATTTATTACACCGCTAATTGTCTTGGGTCTGTCGAGTACTTGAGGAAAATACTTGATCAAAAATTGAAATTTGTTCTCGTATTTGGTAAATTACAAGAATTTTGTAGCCCGGGGTAACATCAGGTTAACTTACTAATAGGTATTTTATACTTCTCGAAGAGGCGGTTTTCTGGTGCAGTTTTCCAACTGGCTGTTATCTTTTGTTCTTTTATCCATAGTGGGAGAATGCAAAAGGATTGGAGGGAAGGTCTAGGTTAAAAATCGAAATTCAATTCTGCAATTGTCGTACTATTGCAGGAAATACGAGTCCGAGGTTAATCTGCAACTATTAAATATTTTTCAGGGGAGGCGGTCTTCTGGTCCATTTTTCCAACTGGCAGTTGTCATTCATTCATTCACTGTGGGAGAATACAAATGCACTGGTGGGAAAGTCTGGGTTAAAAATCGCAAATTTAATTCTGCAATTGTCGTATTGCAGGAAATACGGAGCACGAGGCTAAGCTGCTACTATTTAATGTTTTTTTCAGGGGAGGCGGTTTTCTGGTGCAGTTTCCTAGCAGGCTGCGCTTCAGGATCTCTGTCTGCCCTCTTCGTGATATTAATATATCACGTATAATAATACAGTAAAATATATATAATATATGTATAATAACATAGTAAAAATAGTATAATATTTTTCAGGGGAGGCAGTTTTCTGGTGCAGTTTCCTAGCGGGCTGCGCGTCAGGGTCTCTGTCTGCCCTGTTCGTGAACCCCTTCGACGTGGTCAAGACACGGCTGCAGGTCCTCACTAAGGGCGCCCAGGATAAGACCTACAACGGAATTCTTGATGCCTTTGGGTCTGTCTCTCCTCTGTGACTTATTGAATCGTTTTTTTAATAATGATAATTTTTAAATCTTTTGTTCCCATTTTTGCGAGAGGTTTTTTGATCCATGACTTATCGAGTCTCTTCTACATCATAACGAAATTTTTCTATCTTCTGTTCACTTTTTGTAAGTCCTTTGAGATTTTTCCTTCCTGAAACCTGATGTTGGAAGCTTTTTTTTTCACGTTTGCGAACACTTTGCACGAGATCCCCTTATGAAAATTGCCTCATTATTATGATTAATATTATTATTATTATTCTACGAAGCATTTATCGTGGCGTCTGGTTCAAACGAACTTTGAAGGCACGTCACACTAAGATGAATTTAGTTTTATCATCTCAACTGCTGCCTCACGTGGACTTGAAAACGGTGAAAATCACATAACTTCAGTAAAATCATCAATTTTTCTTGCTGAAAATCCAATATATTTTAGAACAAGTCCTATCTGCCTTCAATTAGAAGAAACAAATCAAAACTCGTGTTAATAATAATAATAATCCATCTGAATTATACGTTTATCCAGACATTAATAAATATAAGATATCTTTTCACACTAATAATAATTTTGTATTGGTTGCAGACGTATTCTGAAGGATGAAGGGCCCAAAGCTTTCTTCAAAGGCGGCGCCTGCCGTATGATGGTGATCGCTCCTCTGTTCGGCATCGCCCAGATGGTTTACTTCTTCGGTGTCGGTGAAAAAATTCTAGGCTATAACCAGTAGATCTGGTCCCATTATTTCAGTAGATCTGGGCCTATACTTTCAAAAAAAGTTAAGAGATCGTAAGTTCATCAGCCAATCATTGACGGCCTTTCAAGCAAAATCCACCAATCATAGACAAAAAATAGTGCGTTTGAAACTTAGCCAGTTTTGAAAGTATGGCCCCTGATCATTTATGGTCTTCAGCCTAAGAGGAGTCAGGTTATTTGGCGACTGAAAGTACTTGAAAATACGCTGAGAAAAGTACGTTACCACGCGCAAATCATTATTGCAAAAAAACAAGTGTTCGATTTAGTACCATACATCACGAAGATTTTTGGTATGTTGAGGTGTAACTTTACTTGTTCATTTTTAGTTCCCGGAGTATTCATCTCCTTTATTTTCATAGAAGCACCTTGGGCTACTTAAACTGCCAGATTCCGCAGCCATTTGGTCCATTGTTGAGCTGAAGAAGTGGATGCATTTTTAAATAGTACACTAAACCTTTATTATGATAAAATTATGTGACTCACGATAAGTTCGATAAATCTCACAAAATATGTTTGATAGTATAGCGTGCTTTAGGTCTCAACTTGATCCCGATATTTCTATTTGTGATTATTTTTGAGGAAGCTTGTCAGGCGCAACTGAAGTAAAGTTTTTCACAATTAGGCTCCTAGATGATCATGGCCATAATTGAATTCAATTAAAATTCCCGATGAATTTTCATGGTACAGTTTCTCATCATCCATATGACGACTACATGATGATACAAAGGGCATAATTTTGCATTGATATGAGCATGGCAACAAGTTTTTAATCTCTAGTTTTATTTTTATTTTATTTGTATGGATTATGCCTCGCATTTAAAATGTTAATTCCCTACAATCTATGCCCAACGGGTATCAATTTTACACAGTGTCTCAATTTTACATACGGTGAAGTTTTGCTAATTTGGGAGTGATGGATGGGTATCAGTTTTACACTGCGTCTCAATTTTATTTACGGTGAAGTTTTTTACTAATTTGGAAGTGATGGATATAGTTGAATTTGTTGCGTTTTTTTTGCAAGTTTGCATGGCGGCAATGGAATATTGTCACGGAGCTTTGGCAATGCTTGGGCACGCTTCATTTATCGTTCGCTTGTGGTTGTGGGATACCTGCTGCATCATGTTTGAATTAATAATTATATTAATTCAACCTTGCGCTGCATCCTCAATGCTAAGTTACTGTTGTCGTTCTGAGATATTAAATTAAATGATTATTATCTATGATAGATCATAAATTAAATGTGGATGATTTTTTCTGGGCGAAATAACGGAATAATTATTCAATTTATGTGAAAAAATATTTTCGTCATAAGAACTGGAAGTTGATGTCGAGGAAAGAGGCTATTATTAACATTTAGAGTGCTATGCGTCAAAAAAGATATCTATACTACTGAGTAATTTATTTAAGTCAAACCGTATAATGAAGTTGTTCATGTGGTATATTGATAGTATTTCATGGAATGGTATTGCACAGAATGAATCAGCTGAAGTGGTATTAAAATAGGAAATACTCGTAGTATTGCCATCAATAAGCCAACATCTGGTATTAGCGTCGCCTTCTTAGGTTAGATCTCTCATGTACATTCTTATTAGAAACTATATATATTTTGCTTTAAAGTCTAGATATCAGACTTCATGTAAGCAAAGTCCAGACAATGGAGACTTCATTTAATTCAAGATAATAAAGACTTCATGTAATCAAAGTCTTGATAATAGAGACTTCACGTAATCGAAGTCTTGATAATAGAGACTTCACGTAATCGAAGTCTTGATAATAGGGACTTCATCTAGTTGAAGTCCAAATCCACACTAGATGAAGATTTGTACGCTGCTTTTTGTATCAGATATTCAGATTCAACAACAGCTCCAACATTATACTTATATGTTTTTATACGTTTGACGTACTTTTCAAAATGATAAATATGTGCTACCTAAGTAACATATCATGAATTTTATTGATGTTGATGCATTGATTTTGAATAATTTTTGCCACGTGTATGATACGTACATAGACGTGATATGTTTGACGTACATTTAAAAAATGATAAACATGTGCTACCCAAGTAACATTTCATGAATTTTATTGATTATGTATTGATTTTTAATAATTTTTGCCACGTGTATGATTACATAGACGTGAAAGGTGTACAGCGCAGCCATAACTCTCTTTATCTTTTTCATCTTTTTAACTCTCTTTATCTCTCTCTCATAACTCTCTTTATCTTTTTCATCTTTTTCATCTTTTTCTTTAGTTTCCGTATTTTGGTTTCGTGTTCAACCAAACACTTCATTGCTCACGTGATATTTTTTAGGTCAATTAAAGTGGAATTAAGCTCTATTATCATTGAATGGATCCACTATTTATTCATAGAAAACAGCAATCAGTGTTGAGGGACTGTGTCCGTAGTTAGCATCTGTACTGTTAAAAAAACGGTGAAAAAACGGTCCCACTGGCGTTCTAGTGGCCGGTGGCCCCGTGAAAATGAACCGTTTCGCCGTTTCTATCAGATGTTTTACGGATTTATAGTGTTAAATTTGAATAAAAACGGTGACACGGTGTTTCTTTTCACGTGCCGACCGGCCACTGAAACGCCGGTAATACCGCTTACGGTAATTCCGTCAACGGTAATTTTTCTAACAGTGATGAGTGTTGTCCTAATGGTTGTCGACACGATGCTTCCTCCCAGTGCCATGTAGCTTCATAGGGAACTAACTAACTAATTAATAATATATAAAATTGGTCAGTTTAAGGTTCAGTCAAGTTTGGGGTTTATGTATCACATTTCACTTGCCTGGGTGTCCGCTTCTGTCGTTAACAGCTCATTTCGTCTTGGTTGTTGCTAATTTTTTTAATTTTTTCTATCTTCATATCTTTGATAGGATATCACGGCCGATATTATTATCAATATTATACGATATTATTATTGTATAATATTATTACACGATATTATTATCGTAAACTACTTTACAATAGTCAGCTATTTGGGGGTAGTTAATTCTTTGACTATATTGACGAATAAAGTTTGTTTCACTATGACTTTCTGAGAGAAAGAAAAACTTGAATGCTTTCGCGCTACCAAATTGATTTACAACTTTACTGCAAGCGCAACTTCTACATGATTCCATCCTAATGATTTCTAATGTAGTGAGATTTTTCTTTAAAAAAGTTTATTGAAATATGTGAGTATTTAAAAATGTTCATTATCATACCGGTTTCTTGGACACTGTGTAACTTCCTTGGATCTTAGAACCATTTTATTTTATTTTTTTATTCATATATCATTTGTCATTTATGGAATATCAAATGCGATCTGGTGCCACATTGCTAAATGCATGTACGATCATAATCAAATGCAAGTATTACTTATAATAAATAGAACGTTTTTATGTGAATGTTGCTCGTGTAAACTGCATGTAATTTCTTGGCCAATATTGTCTCAGTAATGTACAATGTTCCAGCTCCTATCTTATCAGTTTATTAAATCTTATATCATTAGTGTACATGAATCGCAAGTTCACCAAGAATTTACTTACGTAGAACATGCCAAGCTAGTTAACTATTTCTTCATTGAAAACATAGTGATTATGAAAGACTGATTATGCTTACGTTTGCAATGAATATTTGGTGAATTTGCTTGGAGTTTCCTTTGCTTTTAGATTATTTAATAAATTTCCTATGTGGGTTCACTGCTAAGATCATACCAACGTCCCAATGATGAACAATAACTAATGTACCGTAATGATACCGATTTGATATAGGTAGATGATGAATGAATGATGATGATATGAATAGGATGATAAATGAATAGGATTCATTATATTTCATGCTCTGAAAATGTCGTGATCGATAATATCGATTAATAATAATTAATTTATTCTGGCACTAACATTATATTGCTGCACTGATTGCGTATAGTCGTGGATGCTCCGGTTGAAATTTTTTATTCTCTAATTTAAAACTTTACCAGCGTATTATTCAAAAAATGATAATTTTTCATGTACTAGTATTTAGGGAAATCAATTCCATGCTTATCTTTGCTATGTAAGAAAGTCTTAGTTCAATTCACTGCATTTATTCTTCTCTATATTTTATTTTAGACTTTACTTCGTTACCTCAATCTATGTTCATATATGTATTCAATAGCAGGCGCTTAGCATTCCAAGAAACGTCTTTAATTTTTATGAAATTATCCTTAATATGATGAGCTGAAACTTCCCCTTGGGTATCTGGAACGGACAATTTTTTCGATCTTTTATGAATTCAGTCACGAAATGAATCGGTTGTAATGATGGATATTGTTTAATCTGAATTTAAATTCACTAAGATTTACCTTGGATCTAAGTAGGGATGCAGTGAGTGATGGTGATTGTACTTAAATAGCATTGGCTTACGAATCGTAAGTCACAATATTGATTCATGAATCGTAAATCAATCTTATACGAATCGCTGATGAATATTGTACGAACCTTTAGTCAATCTATTACGAATGCAAGCAATGACAAAACTAGTTTCATGAACTAACAGCTTACTCTGTAACAATTAATACAATTAATTAATGTGACAATTAATACATGTCAGAGGGATGTAGTACATAGGTTATCAACGACATTTCGATGTGTGTGTAATTATACACGCTTGTAGCCTGATCGATTTTTTTTATGTGTAAATACATCCGAGGTATATTCATATTAGCGGAAAAAATATATCGATGAGGAACATATTATGTGTGGTCACAAAGAACAATTATTTCAAAGTTCAATTTATGTAAATATTGTATCAATGTATTGTTGAACTCAGGGCGCATACTGCCACTTATTTTTTATTATTAAAAAGAGGTCAATAATGCAAATAATGACCATCAACGAAACTGATATTCATTTTGCTGAAGATCTCGATTAAATTTTTTGTTAACCGACCTTCAGCATTTATTCAAACATTTCTTTGGTATATATTGTGTCTAAATTTCATGGCAGGAAGTTTTTTAATGTGAATCGAGAGCTTGCCGTGAAAAAAAACCTTCTTTGGTTCAGCGCTAAAGAAGAAATATGCTATTTGAAAAAATACTGATCTGAATACTAACAAATATCTCATCACTGATGTTTGGAATACGAGTAACTTTGAACAATGAATGGATTGTTGGAACATTTACTCATCGGCAGTATTACCATTACTGGATTGAATCACTATTACTGTGTGAAATGCTGCGAAAACTATCGTTTGAGATTGCAGCAGCACTGTGTTATCGAATTGTGCAATTGTACTAAGTCTGTATATCATAAATGTTTACAACATTTGCCACCAGTTACTTCATCAATTTTTATTAAGCGTCCGTATATAATTTTTTATTAATATTTTGCACTGTTATTAATTTTAGTAACAAAGTGTTTATTCCACGTACACCGAGGAACTGAAATATGTTCTTACTGCAGCTAGAGTGTATGTAAATATTCTAATCGTCCTGCAGTTGAATTTCAATTCGCATATTTTTTGCTGTTGGTATAAAAAAAACGAAACTGCTTATCGGCCACCATCACTTGTTATTTACCATCAACGGTTAACCACCGACACCAGTTAACCGGCTATCAACCACCGACACCAGTTAACCGGCTATCAACCACCGACACCATTTATCAACCACCGACACCGGTTATCAGTCACCTACACCGGTTATCAACCACCAACACCTGACACCGGTTATCAACCACCGACACCGGTTATCAACCACTGATACCTGTTATCAACCGCACTCTAACTGAATAATTTTAATGATCGTGACTGGTGGTTGGGTTTTAGATGAGCCAAAATCCCGATCAAAATACTCATGTTGTTAAAATAACTTATTATGTGGGATTTTCGTCAAATGTAGTTTATCATGTTACCTGCTATACAGAGTTTTGGCTGAATTATTTTTGCGGTAAATTTTGTGCAACGTTTGCTATTAAAACTTAATTAATTTAGAAGTCGTAAATATTCTAGACATTCACATTCACACCGTGATGCAGCTGATGTGCAATACTCTGTACGAATATAAGTAGTTATATCAATGAATTTTAATTACTTATATCATATACTTATCATTATGTACTTATATAGTAGTGATATCAATGAAATACTCGAATTTTAAGTTCACAGAAAACTTAGGAGCAAGGTAAATGTCTATTAAATTAAACGTTTCCATTGAAGACGTTTAAGAGACCAGTTCCAGCTTCAGTTATAAATATCAATGGAATACAAGTGCAATTACGTTTTCTATGAAGATATGATAAATTTACTTGCCGTTTTCTTTGCTTGTATGTCCTTCTATACGAATATTATTACGCATTTCAGTTATTCATAATAACTTTAGCTCATTAAACGAG
This sequence comes from Hyalella azteca, assembly GCF_000764305.2. Lineage (NCBI taxonomy): Eukaryota > Metazoa > Arthropoda > Malacostraca > Amphipoda > Hyalellidae > Hyalella > Hyalella azteca. The sequence continues at coordinate 23,579 of NW_025931751.1, read as the reverse complement.
CTTTCCTGTGCAATCATGTGTGTTCGAGCGATGACTAGATATTCAAATGAATTTAAATTCGATTTTAAATGTAAAACTTATTTTGTGTTGCCATGAAAATTAATTACTCGAGGAAGAATAAATTTTAAAAAATTTGTGAAATATTGAGATATGTTTCAACGAAGAAAAACCGTCATTTAAAGTTGTGTTTTTGATGAAAATTCGAGCTAATAGCTCTTAGAACAATAGATCATGTAAAGCTACTGACATCATTATTCCGTCCAACCTTGTTTAGCAGATAGTATATGAATGTTCTGCACCGTTTATGGTTAGGTTGACTTCTTTAATTATTTCTCTTGTTTTGATTGCAGCTCCATTTAATCATTATTTCTGAATCTTCCTTCAAAATTCTAGCTTCTATCGCACTCATTTCTTTATCGCTTATTATGTAGCGCTTTCGTTTGATCTCAAAGTATCGTTGCAACTGTATCTGTTTAAAGAGTGCACCCGTATGAAACTGCATCTGTTTGGAACTGCATCTGCATGGAACCGCATCTGTTTGTTAGTGCACCTGCATGGAAATGCATCTGTTCGAGAGTGCACCTGTTTGAAACTTCACCTGTTTCTGGGGTCTTCTAGCCGTTACAGACGTTGTGTTGGAAGTACTTTTGCTGTACGGCCTCTGAACAGGTCACCAATAAATATACATGTTTTAACTTCTCTAACACTAATTGTATCTAAAACTTGTGAAAATTTCCTCATTTCTTGTATAAATTTTGAACAATTTTCGTGTCAACCACCAGATATTTTTATGCTGTTTTACTGCAAGCGCAGTAACTTGTTGACGGGGCCGGTATTTAATGGCGAAAATATATCATTGTTGGTCCAATGCCATAAGTTTTCTTGTTAAATTCACCAAGTTGCTAATGAATTTCGAGGCTTTTGAAATTTGTATGAAATACATTTGTTATGTTTGGGCAATGCCTCAGCAATACTCGTGTTTGAGTGTTGTTTTATACACAGCGTGGCGTGAAGAAACGAGTTTCAAAACTCGTAGGTACGGCAATTGAAAAAAATATTTACATCTATGTTACTTAAATCACATCTATTTGTTTATATTGCTTTGTTATTCTGATTTGCTCTGATTTATGAAATTACGTGGTATTTGTGCGGTAATATATTTTAAATTTATTCTCATTTGGCATGATTAGTTAAATTAAATAAAATTATTACTTCAATTACTATGTTATTCTGATTTGGTCTGACTTCTCAACTCGCACCGAATTACTGCATGAATATATTCTAACTTATATTATTAAGCTCTTGACGAGAACATATTCTAGCTATCGACATGAAATTTTTTAATGTGCGTAATTTTTTGATCTCAAGAGTTGAATTGATATCCTGCTTTATATTGGGTTGTAATTCTCAGAAGAATGAATGTGTTTAAATGTACAAATACCGATATATTTTCTTACCCACCAACTGGATCAGGACGACTCTTACACAAGTTGAAAGTGTGGCGCAATTTGGACAACCATTGCGTCGAGTTAAGTGAGTGTAGCGAGTTTGTTCTATGGGTCAGCGCGGTCTAATTCCTAATTTAACGATTGCATTTACCTTCGTTGCATTTACTGCATAGCTTATTCCATTGTTCTGATTATTTTTCGACGAATTCGTCTTATTATGTTTATTGCAGCTTTGGTCTTTATAGGTTTCCGCGTATCGTATTTTGTGTTTGCCACTTCCTTTGCCGTATTTTTGTGTCTTGTCTTCTTTTCCAGAGCAAATTTTGTTTATCGTATCTCATCCTTTGCTGTCTATCAATTCACGTTATTTTTCGAATATAATTTTAATGCAAGGCCAGACTTATATTATTGTTTAGATTTCTTATGCAAATTATAAAGCGGGTTCAACGAACACATTCGTTGTGTTTCGTGTATATATTTCTTTTTAGATATTCATTTGTTTAGGTTAATGTTATTTTTAATACATGTAATTTGTGCACATCTCTGTCATTGGTGTATACCTAAAAGACCTCACGAGCAGACGCTATAGCGCGCGTCTGTACGCAAAATTGACATAGTATGTTTATGTGCCTATTGAGTTATATTTTTTTTTGTGCTGACATAGTACGTTTATTAGATAGTAAGCATATCGAGTTATTGTTTTTTTGTGCAATTGCCTATGTTGAATAAAAATCCTTGCTTTGTCTCGCCGCTTGTATTATTGACCTTTATTTTTATGTACTTTAAATCATTGGAACGATAATTGGATTGAAATTGAAAGTTAAAAACAATTAGTTGAATATTTTAGCCATTATTTGGTGACCTGGAGACCTGAAGTTTATTTGAAGTTAGTGTAGTTAATTCTAGAAATGTTCTAAATGCAATTCTGTTGAACTTTCCGTCTACAAATTTACGAGTTTATTTTCAATAGTTCTGCATTGAAAGCAGTCAGTTTTCTTTTATCGGCTTTATATCGTGCATTATCGCAACTTTTGTTGAATATAAATATATTTTAGAAAATTCATAATTCTATTTAAGAACCCGCTTTTTGACATAGGTTACTTTTCAATTGTGTGAACTAAATACCCTGTATAATATAGGTTTTAAATGCGATTCATATACATTTCGACGGTGATTACCACGTATTACCTGCAGTTCTCACTCCAGATAATATCCTAATTAATAATAATGTCCTAGATAATATCCTAATTATTAATAATGTTCTAGATAATATCCTAATTAATAATAATGTCCTGGATAATATTCTAATTAATAAGAATGTCCTGGATAATATCCTAATTAATAATAATGTCCTGGATAATATTCTAATTAATAATAATGTCCTGGATAATATCCTAATTAATAATAATGTCCTGGATAATATTCTAATTAATAATAATGTCCGAGATAATATCCTAATTAATAATAATTTCCTGGATAATATTCTAATTAATAATAATGTCAGAGATAATATCCTAATTAATAATAATGTCCTGGATAATATGCTAATTAATAAGAATGTTCTGGATAATATCCTAATTAAAAATAATGTCCTGGATAATATCCTTAATTAAAAATAATGTCCTGGATAATATCCTAATTAATAATAATTTTTTTGGATAATATCCTAATTAATATTAAAATGCGTAAGCTAGCACCTTCTGTTATGGGTCCCGGTGCCCGTACATCCGGTGAGTCGCAGCAGTAATAATCACTGGGAGAAATGTGTGGGAATTTGTCCAAGTAGCGTTGCACTTTTTTCCCTGGTGTTAATCATCATGACCCTGAAAATGGCGAATAATTGCTGCGAGGAGAAAGTGGGAAACTTTTTGATTATATGACCCATCAATTTTTCTGAGGTATAATTTCCTAAGTTCACATCCTGTATTTTAGTGAGAACAACCAATGCGATAACCAGAGTTAAGTTGCAAAGATAATAGTTTAGTTACAAATATAAGTTGCAACGATAACAATAATTTGAATAAAGCGTTTGTTCATGAAATTCCTAGTACAAAAGTAAGAGCTCTATATTGTATGGAAGGATAATGGATAAAAATTATTTTCTATTAAACTGTATCGAGGTCATGGCTATTGTTTCAAGCTTCTGAAATGCTCGTTACGACAAAATATGCTACATTTGGAGATTTCATTAGGTTGATTGGTTTTGATCAGATATACAATATTATTATTTTAAATTCTTTCTTGTTCAGAATCAACATGTGAATTTCTTTTTATAATATTATGAGAGGAGAGTTTTAAAGTATGACTTCATTGAACATCGTTTTAGATTTATAGGAAAGAACAGAAGGTCTCTATAGGTTATAATTTTTATAAGGGTAATAATAATTTTGGTTATAATACTTATGCAATTATTTTGAAGGGGTTATGATAACTACGTAATTATTTTGAGACTGTGGCTCTAAATTCAACTAACAAACTAATTTAACGTAGTAAGTGTAAAGAAAGGAATCGTTGAAATTTGTCAGCTGATCAGGCAGCCTTTAGAGCGTGAAGGAACAGCGCTTCATAAATCCAACGCGACTTGAACATTTATGTATGTCTTGAACAAACATATTTATGTATGTATGTAGGGATTTATGAACAGCGCTTCATAAATCCCTTACATGTTACAAGATTAAAACAAAGTTTTAACAGTCAAGAAAAGCAGTGGATGAATTTTGTGCCAGGAGCATTAATACCCTTATATTTTTATATATAATTAAAGTTCCATCCTATAATTTGTAGTAACTTTGATACAGACAAAAAATATTATCATGTGGGTGGGTGATATTGCGCCTGCCAGCTGCTGAAGAAGCTATTTCCTGGGCGTACAGCAACAGAACTCCATGAGTACGAGCGACTTGATTTGCCGCAACAAATTTCTTCCTTCACGTACAATGTTATGTTACTTTATTTAAACGCGTTTTATCTGCCATGAAAAACCATGCGTGAATTTTGTCTTAGGATTCGTTAGGAACTATAGACCCTAATAAATTTCCTTTTTTGTCTTAGGAACTATGGACCCTAATAAATTTCCATGTAATTAATTATACGTACATCATAGTAATTATTGTTATCTGCCATGGAAAACAATTTATGAATTTCGTCATAGGAACTATAGATCCTAATAAATTTCATTGTAACTACACGTACAGCATATTAATTATTCTTTATTATAGTAATTCTTTAATTATGGTAATTATATTATAGTAAATTATAGTAAATTATAAATACTTAATTATAGTAATTCTTTATCCGTTAAATAGATATCGTTCGCGTCTGCTAGCAGCTGACCTGGGCCCATACTTTAAAAAAAGTCAAGAGATCGTAAGTTCATCAGCCAATCATTGACGGCCTTTCAAGCAAAATCCACCAATCATAGACAAGAAAATAGAGCGTAAGTACTTATGTTCACTATACTTTCAAAAAAAAAGTAAAGAGATCGTAAGTTCATCAGCCAATCATTGACGGCCTTTCAAGCAAAATCCACCAATCATAGACAAGAAAATAGAGCGTAAGTACTTACGTTCACTTAGCGAGTTTTGAAAGTACGGCCAAAGGAGGCTACTTCTCTAGCGTCGCGCAACAGCACTTCATAAACACGCGCAACTTGAACCTGCACTCGCTACGAGAGTGAACGGCGTTTCGGGTGGCAGGAAAAGCCACGTTCTTAAACTTTATATAATCATTTAGAGTTAAAGAATTAATCTGTAACCAGAATATAATCGTTTAGCTGTCTTGTAACTATTAGTTACTTGGTGATTCTTGTTGTGAACATTCTGATTGTCTTAAAAAAACATCGTTATTACTTTCATGTTCAATGAATTATAAATGACCTCATCCGGTGGCTTATAGGTACTTTTATTATAATATTTTTTATACGAATACATACTTTTTTAGGAGGTTCGTGCATTGATAAAAAAAAGTGCACTAACCATTTTCAGATTAGGAAAGGAATGTAATGAATGTAAAATAATCAATGAATGTAATCAAATGAATTTAATCGACACAAAACGAAAGGTATCTACAAAACACAATTTGCTGCACTCACTAAACACATACTTGCGTTTAATGCAATAAAGCTGCTTGTACCCTAAACATTGAGAATAACAGTTAAAAATATTCATTTACGAAGCAGTTAACAGGAAAATGTCGTGGATGATACGAAGTAAACGGTAAAGCGAGACTGAATAAACTTCTAGCTCGAATTGATATTCAAGTCCGTATTTAAGAACAAATTTTGTATTGAAATTAATATTAAAACAGAGAGTCATGTGTACAACTATATCTAAAATTTCAAATTATTGTTGAAGCTCCAGCGTTTCGACTTGCTTGATCACTGATAAGCTCTGTATATTAATAGCTCTCATATAACACTTGGTTATAGAATTTAAAAATAATAAAAATAAATAAAATAAAATACGAAGTAGCGCACTTCAGGAGGAGCTAAAATATCGCACATTTAATTGCCAAAATAGTTTAACCAGCAAAGTGGAACCAATAAAAAAATTAATTTGTAGGAAATACATTATAATTGTTTTGTAATTTATTTTAAAAATTAAGCGAAGTATCAGTGACGAGCCTCGCTTATTTGCGAATAGAGATATGGTTACTGGTGCCTCCATGTTTTTAAATTTATAATTAACCTTTCAAAAATAAGTATGTATAAAGTACAATTTGCGAACAAAAATTATTACAACCTCTTCAAAATTTCCGTAAGCAGTCGCAGCTTTCAAAATTTGTGGATTGAACTAACGAAAGCATAAAAAAAATTTCTCCAGACATTTAGAATACGTGAAAAGGCTTGAGATTTCTTAATGTAAAATTAAAAATCACATTAATGTTTCAAGTGGATAACTGCAGTATATGTTGAGATTTTGCAATTATGACTTATGAAGAATACAATATTCAAGACCACATTAATGTCCCAAATATATAAATAACTGAAGTACGTAGATAAGTAAATATATAAATAAATAATAATATAAGTAAAGTAAGTAAAGTAAAGTAATAATATAAGTAAGTAAATATATAATAAATAATAATAAATAAATATAAATAAATATAAATAACTGAAGTACGTAGATAAGTACGTATAAATAACTGAAGTACGTAGGTTGCAAGTATGACTAACAAAGATCGTTCGTTGCAAGACAACCTTCCCCATTATGAACACAATCCAGACGACACTTTCCCTGTGTCAATGGAGGAGCCCAGTGTTCTGCCACGAATATGTCGGTCATCAATCGTTCTTACGAAGGATTTAAGACTATTGAGTGTCACGGTTCTGTCTCTAATAGACGACATCGAGATGCAAACAAACACTCTAATAAAGGCAACAATGAAGCTTATACTCCTAAGACTGGCACAAAGAACACTGCAAGAACCAACTGAAAAATCGAGGCTGATTACCGTAATAAAGACCATAAAGAAAATTAATTATATATATTATATGAGTAATTCACCACAGATTAGCTAAGAAGTTAGAGGCAAAGAAAAGGCCAAAAAGTTATATGACTTTTGTACTGAATGGCTTCATTATAATTTATTAAATATAGCGGAAGCCTTCAAATAATCAGCTTCATGATCAAGTTTAAAACTTCAAGAATACGCGCTTAATTAATAAAAATACTTTTATTTTTATTATTAACGCCTGGCGGAGATTGACCCGAAACGTTTCCACTGCAAATATGATGAATTTTAAGCCTTTTATTGCTTTTTAATTCTTGAATCATTCAATTCAATTTAACTTAATCTCATTTGACCACATGAGGTGCATAGAGTTCAAAATTACACGTATTTGATACCGTGCACTCAATTTTACTAAATTATGTTCCATTGAAAAAATGGAGTAAATGAAGTATATATTTATTATATACATTAATAAAAGAGATGTAAATAAGAACATTATTGTTTAACCCTTAAAAACTTAAGATAAGTCAAAAGCGACGGCGAAAGCCGATCGAAATTATGGCTTTATTGTACTTAAATCGTTGAATGGATTTACTAATAATGCAAAAAATAATAATATCGCACTTGATACGATGTTTCATCACAAAGAAAATATTATTTTTATAAATTGCTGTTCTTTGCCAGCTTAAGGATTTTTAATAACAAACAATGGTTTGTAAACGCAGAATAGTATTTACAGGCATCTTTGAAAGGTGAGGGACAAAGAGATAAGATAATCAAAAATAGTAATCAAATAATCTAGAGCTTTTTGTGCTTGAAATATCCTATAACTTGCAGGAGATCCAATTAACAAAATGTCAATTCATTTCACTTTTAGTTTGCAGTTAGCGATCAAAAAATACGTGGTCAATAAGAATTAGTGAACAAAAACTAGAAAATGAAAACAGTCGAATAATAAATAGTACTTAAGAACTAGTGAACAAAATCTATAGAATAAAAACTAATGAATAATAACTATTGAATAAGAACTACTCAGTTAATAAGATTAGTGAATGTAAGAACTAGTGCAGAAGAACCGGGTTATAGTGATTGAGGTCTAGTGTAAGAACTATTTAATAAGAATTAATATGAAAAACAATTATTTAATTCGATGTAGTTGACTAAAACTAGTGAATATGAACGAGGTAAATGCATTTGGAATAGATCCTGTAAAGAATATTCAAGTTTAAAAAAACTAAGCATTTTTTGAACATGATTTTTTGCGGGATGGGTTAATTGTTGATTGTATATAAAATAAAAACAGGTCTAATGTTTAATAAAACTCAGCTGGCCTTTATATAAATAATTGCTGGCAATCATATCACAACAATCACTTGTCATCACAACAGAACATCACAAATATCAACAGGGCACGGCATTAACCAATAATAAACCTATAGTGAATAATGCTATTATTAATATTCTATAATGATCGATGAAAAATAATACAATAAATTAACGAATATCGATATCGAAACGAATTGTTGTCAATAAAGAATGTGAAAGTTGTGTAATTAATTATGAAACTGTATGAATTGTAATGATAATCAACTGTATGTATAATTACGATAATATAAACTTTAAGCGCAGAACTAACCAGAAAATTGTATCAATTAAAGGAAATATAATATTTAACAATCATTAACATCATACCATTTGAAACTTGTTAACAATTTAACTGAAGTATTATTGATACAACGACTAGGATTGCGCAAGTGCCAGAAATGTTTAATTAATATAATTGGAACATTAAGTGAATATATCAATAATCATCAATTAAGATTGCTATTTAAATACTCTTCTCGTCAAATCAACCATTGCAACGCATGAAGCGATTATAAAAAAAGAAAACCTTCAAATTCAAACAAACTTTTATAAACATTAAAATGCAGGGGGAATTTGTTGAAATTTCGTGTTTCGAGACCACATTTTCACGATATATTCACGTTATTTGAATGCCACTTTAGCTCGTGATTTTTTAACTCGAGAACTGCCCCTTACTACGCAGAACTTTCATCATGGTTCTCAACCGCATCCTATCATGGTTCTCAACCGCATCCTATCATGGTTCTCAACCGCATCCTATCATGGTTCTCAACCGCATCCCAAATTCGTCGTTAATGATCCCGATTGCCGGGATCGCGGTTGTTTTGTTCTTCTGCGTGACTCTCACCCGCTCGAAAACAACAACACGATTTTCTTTTTACGGGCTCGTTATAACCGTGATTGTAGGCAGACGAAAACCGCGTTTAATGCGCGTAATTTTACGGTGGCGAAAATTTTTTTCCCTCTCGGCTTTATACTTTTATATTTATCAAACTCAAAACTGTAATTTCGTGTGAATTAACGTACAATTTATTGCTTACTAGCTGTTATTTTTCACGGGTAATAACCGTATTTTTTTAAGCTCATAACCCGTATTTTTTTCGCAACCAGTGACCATGTTTTCGTGTGGGACTTTTCCAGTAGCAAGAAGCTGGTTTCTTTGGTTCCGAAAACACAAAGGCTGCAGAATGACGAAGTCTTGCAGTAATGAGGAAGGTGTCAGCTCAGCAAAGGCGAGATAAAGATGTTTGGCTATTCATTTGCCAGCAGTAAATTGTTCATAAGGGATCATTAGGGAAGATTTTTTTGAGATCTCAAGGGATTAGCATCGGCCAGACGCTGATCCAGTGTCGTCCTGTATTTCTTTTGACCATCATCGGGAGTTGGAGATTTGTCGCCTGCTGTATGGCGCGTGGTGGACATTCATAGCGTGTGGTGAATATCCCTGAATATCCGGCCGTTGCAAGGAAATATCGTTTTAAATAATTTTATTATCTAAATAATAAACGATTTAAATAATTTTATTGTGAAAACACTGGAAGTTCTTTGAATTCTCCTAAGAATCTCGGAGGCGAAGTTAATATGAAGAGCTTAAATGTAGAATTTACCGTAACTATAAAGTTATGCAATGAGGTGATTATTTTATTAAGTGAACAATAATATTAAACATTTTCAATATTGAAAAGCATCGGAATGATTACGGAAATATTGCAAGTCGTACTTCTAAACCTAACTGACAGAACTGGAGCTGACAACTGTCAAGACAGGATGAGCAGACAGACGCAATATAGACCTGGTGGGCTGCAAGTACATCCAGGGTAAGATGTATACAGGATGCGTAATTAAACTCTAAGTGATAATCAATATAACTATTAAAATTAACTTAGAGCCTGACAATTAAATTTATAACCAAAATACGCAGAATAAAATCCAAGGTATTTTGATGATAAATTGAATGAATACGTGCCTTCTAAATATTGCCGTAGGCAGTATTCAGAATTGTCTTAAACGGCCTCTTCGCGATAATTTATATAAGGTTTAGTTAATAACTTAAGGTTGGCCCAACTTTCAAGAAGGTTGTGGTTAGTAAGAAAGCCAGTTGACTTACTTATAATAAACGTAAGAAAGGCAGTAAACCGAGTATTCACATCGTGGCAGATGGAATAGAAACCTGGTTTCCGTATCTGAAAAGAGCCTTACGACAAGCATTCAATAAACGCGTCCAAATATAGACAAATATAGACAAATAGACAATAAACGCGTCCAAAAGGTTATAATATGTTGGACTGGACCAGCGGGCGAAATTACATGCATTAGGTACTTAATTAGCAAGGGCCCTTTCCATTAGAGAATTCAATGGTGTTGGTGGAAACCTATCACAAATAAGACGAGATCGTCACCAATATATTCTATGTCGGAAATCCCACTCGGAATCCTATCATACTCCCTGATTTCATTTACGTAGACCTTCACTTAATCTTTCTAGTCGTTCTTCCATAGACATCGAAAAATTTCTTGTACCGTATGGTACAGCACAATATTAAGCTGTGCTATGAATCTCCAGCCGTGTGATCAATCTCCAGCCATGCGAAAAATCCTCAACCGTATTATGAATCTCCAGCCGTGCGTTGAATCTCCGGCCGTGCGATGGTGCTTAACCACGTGATGAATCTTTAGAATTTTGAAAAATTTGAAACCCGATCGTGAATCTCCAACAGAGTGTTGAATTTCCGTTGATTTTATTTGTGCCTCGCGAGCGACACAAACTAACGCACAATTACACCTACAAAAATAATTGGGTTGAGCCGGGAAATGTTGTCTGAATATTTGCTTACTGAAAATGACTTGACGCGCAGGCCGCAGACGCGGAAACGTTAGCGCGTTGCTTGAGGAATAATTAAATACATGAAAAGTATTATTGTAAAAACATTAGTATAGAAGTAAAAAATATAACTCAGTACTCACTGCAGTGAGTGACAGAGCGCATTTTCTCGTCGACGAAAACGTGTAGTCACGGAAGGACAGACAGACAGACGGACGGACAGACAGACGGACATGGCGAGCACAATAGTGCATTTTCCAATAATTGACATAATGCGCTAAAAAGTTATAAAAAATAAAGAAAAATGATAAAGAGTCGGTCACTTAGGAAAACACAGAAACACATTTATATACAGGCCCTTGCAGATATACTCAAACACTCAGAGTTGCGAACAAATTATCACATTTAAGCACAAACACTCTCACACAGTTGTATAAAGACATACACAGCCATATACAGACATTATATTCTAGCTATATACACATAAACACATTTATACACGAACAATCACAGATTTACACAGATACACAGTTACTCAAAAACTCGCAGTTATACACAGACAAAAACAATTATACTCTAACTCTAACAATTATACACAGACACCCACAGTTATACACATACATTACTAATTTTAAACAGACAAACATAGTTAATTACACTAACTCCCGCATTTATACACGCACAATAGCAGATTTACACAGATACACAGTTACTCAAAAACTCACAGCTATACACAGACAAAAACAATTATACGCTAACAATTATACACAGACATCCACAGTTATACACAGACATCCACAGTTATACAAGACTTTACTAATTCTGAACAGACAAACCCAGTTAATTACACAAACTCCCGCATTTACACACGCACAATCACAGATTAACACAGATACAGTTATTCACTTATTCACACATTTATACAGAAAGTCACACACACACAGGAACACACCCATGTACACATGTACACATTGAATATCAGTTAGGGCTCATGAGAGGCGGTGGCAATAAAGCTAACGAGGTCTGGAAATGAGGTCTGCGTGGTCTTCATGAGACCTAATTTGTTACGACACTCACAGGCGCCAGCCATGCGTGTACATCTTAAACGGTGCGTGTACTCTTGAACGGTGCGTGTACACCTTAAACGGTGCGTGTACATCTTAAACGGTGCGTGTACATCTTAAACGGTGCGTGTACTCTTGAACGGTGCGTGTACATCTTGAACGGTGCGTGTACATTCTTAAACGGTGCGTGTACACCTCAAACGGTGCGTGTACTCTTAAACGCTGCGTGTACACCTTAAACGGTTTGTGTACTCTTAAACGGTGCGTGTACACCTTAAACGGTGCGTGTACACCTTAAACGGTGCGTGTACTCTTAAACGCTGCGTATACACCTTAAACGGTGCGTGTACGTCTTAAGCGGTGCGTGTACACCTTAAACGGTGCGTGTAATCTTAAACGGTGCGTGTACACATTGAACGGTGCGTGTACACGTAAAACGGTACGTTTCCACGTTGAACGGTGCGTGTACACCTTAAACGGTGCGTGTACACCTTAAACGGCTGTCTCTTATACACATCTAGATGTGTATAAGAGACAGGCACCTTAAACGGTGCGTGTACACCTTAAACGGTGCGTGTACTCTTAAACGCTGCGTGTACTCTTAAACGGTGCGTGTACACCTTTTGTACACCTTAAACGGTGCGTGTACGTCTTAAACGGTGCGTGTACACCTTAAACGGTGCGTGTACTCATTCTAAAAATGAAGCGGCCCGAAATATTAATAGTGAATTATTAATAGTGAATTATTCGTCTTGTTACTATATATGCTGTCATACGAGACTATTTAAAAGAATTTTAAAACAACTGCATAATTATTAAAATGTATTTCTCGTGTGGAAATGGCATTAATTTCAAAATTAATTACATAATGGAAGAGGGACAATAATTCTGTATCATTTTTCGTGAGATAATAGCTAAACGGCGGTAATCGCAAAATGCAATAGTTATTGGAAACTTCTTATAGATAGAAAATTAATTTTATAATAATTGCACCCACGAAAAAAATGCGCGCACAACATCTGATTTTCGACATCCTCGGCGTGCAAGTCGATATTTTAGGTAAAGTGATATATTTAAATATATTTTGTATTTATATCATTCATATTCAATGGAATAGCTATGATTGTTGCTTGGCTATATATTTGGTGACAGGAAGGGAACGGGTGACAGGAAGATAATTGGTGCCAGGAAGATAATTATTTCTGACAGGAAGATAATTGGTGACAGGAAGATAATTGGTGACAGGAAGATAATTGGTGACAGTATAGAATTGGTGACAGGAAGATAATTGGTGACAGGAAGATACCTCAGCCTGTTACTAGTGTCAACATGTTAGTTGTTACCAGAGGTGGGCAGTAACGCGCTATATGTAGCGGTAGCGGCACTACGATTAAGCAATTGTAGCTATAGCGGTAGCGCCCGCTACATTTAGAGCATGTAGCGGTAGCTGTCGCTACATTTCAAAGTAGCTCTGCCCAGCTCTGGTGACAGTAAGATAATTGGTGACAATTCATATGTTGAGTAACACAATGCAGAGAAGCAATTGACGATAATGATGAAAATCATAACTATATATATGTGCATTATAGTATTAATGATGACTATCAATAATTAATGACGATCATCACATCATTAATAAAGAATATCATATCATATCACAAAGAGTGTATTGTATAGACAGTATATTATATCACAGTTTATTGCAAAAGAACATGTATCGTTGTGACATTGACGATGTGAATTCCATTCGACTAGTTCTTTCTTGTCACTCTGATGCAAGACAAACCGATTTTCAAATTCTTCAATCCTATTTTCATTTCATAAAACAATTCATTAAATTTTTTGATATAAGTGCGTTTTAATCCTGTAGAGAAGCCGCTTATACAGAGAACTTGATTGCAATTTATTAGAGTGGTGGAACATCCGGGGCATCCTTTTAAATTATAAAAATATCTCCGTGCAACTAATATCATTAACGATAATATGTTTCCTAGCAATTTTATATACATGTATGCACTATCCATTTACAAACCGAGAAATTGGGGTTTTGAAAATAATTGTTAATTTTTTCAATGTTTCTGTCAACTCAACTCAACTGTTAACGCTTGACAAATCACGCCTCGTTGTGCAATCATCCTCGAAATCGAATTCATTTCTTCATACTATTTCTTCTCAAGACAAATGCACTTCGCGCACTTCATTAACTTACGCTCGGAACAAAGTAGTTCTTTTTTTTTAGTGTGTCCTTAATTTAACAATTTAGACCGCCTACTTTACACACGTTCTCGACTGCGAATAGAACACGTGTTTCCCAACACTCCGTGTGCGGTCGAAGGAACATCGTAACGCTAACGACATCAGCCTCATAACGCTAACGACGTCAATAAGTCCTGCTGAGACCACTTGTCCACTTGACTGATAAGGCGCGATACGCTATAATCGCCGCGGCCGATACGCTATAATCGCTGCAGCCTTTCGTCCATCCTCATACGCCAACGACCGTTCCTCGTGATCGATACTTTATTGAGGAAATGGGCTGGCTTTTGAGCGGCCGGTGATAATACGACCCTATATAGTAAATTTTGGTCGGCTTGAGTGGCCAGTGACAATATGACCTTACAGTAAATTTTGGTCGGCTTGATTGGCCAGTGACAATATGGACTTACAGTAAATTTTGGTCGGCTTGATTGGCCAGTGACAATATGACCTTACAGTAAATTTTGGTCGGCTTGAGTGGCCGGTGATAATATGAACTTACAGGAAATTTTGGTCGGCTTGAGTGGCCGGTGATAATATGACCTTACAGTAAATTTTGGTCGGCTTGATTGGCCAGTGACAATATGACCTTACAGCAAATTTTGGTCGCCTAGAGTGGCCAGTGACAATATGACCTTACAGTAAATTTTGGTCGCCTAGAGTGGCCAGTGACAATATGACCTTACAGTAAATTTTGGTCGGCTTGAGTGGCCAGTGATAATATGAACTTACAGTAAATTTTGATTGGCTTGAGTGGCCGTTGATAATCATAATCATCGTAATTGAAAATAGACGAAATATCAGAGGCAAATGGATGATAGAGAGAATTTCTACCTGATATACATCATGACTACATTTCGTTACCAAGCCCGCATGTTCCCAACCAAACAGGAACTCATGTCCATACCGCACGTATTTAAATTCACGCCATGGAAAAGGTATTTTCAATAGCGGAATAGATGAAAAGGTATTTGTAAGATATTCGTAATATAAAGATAACCGAGATATTACACCAACTAAAAATAAGATTTCAATAGAAGAAATATTAGTTAATCGAAGCGCCGTGGAGCAATTCGAAATTTATGTATGTATTTATTACAATAATTGCATGCGTTGCGTGCAAGGTTCTCGTATTTATCATATGTACTGAAAATCGTTCGTATATTCTACGTATTATAAATTGTTCAATGTATTTAATTTTCTATCTATTTAGTTATTTCTGTATTTAATGTAAAAACATGACATTCAAAATCATGCTAAAAGATTAATCATGTCATCTTTTTGGCCAATGTCAAAATCCACAATAAAATGGAGTGTAAAATTGAAAAACGAAATTTCCGCACCTCTAAATTACGATGCTGGGGCTCTCTGAACCACCAACTAGCCTATATGATCGTTAATAGGTTTAGTCACTAATGCACGATAATTAAAACATTTTATTACACCATGCTTCCAAATAAACAAATGAATAATAAAGAATAACATCAACACTTTAATACTTTACAGCGTTCCTCTTGGGTGCTTAGGTTAATTATGCGAACTATTGATTTCAGGCTAAATTTCCATCCGAGCCTAACTCTCCATTTTGAGGCATTCCTATAAAAGAACCAAATAAAAAATAGATGAATAACTGATAGTAACCAAACCTAAAAAATACATACATAACTCTAAATATTTACAAATCTATTCCGCATCAAATCTATTCACATATATATTTACATATTCATCCTATTTACATATTTATTACATCCTAACACAGCACATACCTCCGCTATGGCTTTCCACGACAGAATAATCTTATAACTTCCTCCTTCCGCACTTAGCCTTCCGTAAACTCTAAACTAAAATGACAATTTAAAATTTCGGACTATAAACAAATTATATAATCATGCAATACTCCAATAGTTAACTAACAATGATTTCAACCCCTTATATATATAAATAGTCTCGGAATAAATACTCTGGAAAACCACTATTAAATGAATTTTTGGTAATTTAACTGAAAAAATTTGTATCCCAGATTGCTCTTCAGTGGAAAAAATTTCTTAAAAAAAACGAATAAGTGAATCGAATACAACCGAATATTTAAATTATCAGGCTGATTAACATTTGTCGCAAAAAATATGTGTTTTTTCGATACAAAATTATAAATTTGAGCTACAATATAAAATAAAATTGAGTGATGATTATATAATTATAACAAATAACATATTCCAGATAGGATCAATGGTAAGCTTAATATACACTAAATTAAAATATAAAAAATTATATATACATATTAAAAAATAAAAATAAGAGTTACAAAGCAAACGTGGGGCATTCAGGCCCTTGTTGATTTCTTTACCAAATATTCCATAGTTAAGTAGTTCATTAATTGCAACAATTTTTTTTTATTTCTGCAATAGTTCGACTTATGCTATAGTTTCTGTAGTCATGAAGATTCATCCTATTTTTTTCAAAACTATTGTTAGAAAGAAGAACTAACAAATTAGTTGCAACGCAATTATCAAGACGTAAGCCATAAATTTAGACTTGGAAGAATACAAATGATCTATTATATTGAATAAAAGTTCATATAAATTAACATGTATAGCTTCATCGAGATGCCCAATCAAAAATTCATGAAGCGGTGTCGGCGATTCAAATGCGATAAACGTGTGTCAAATAGACGAAGCTTCGATGAATTTTCTAATTTTCTATGCATATCGCGTGAAGACGATCAGATACTTTATTATATATTATGTTATATTTTGTTATATCGCCTAACTAAAAGATGCGCGCAACTCGACTGTTGAATATTACACTGTTAGAAGAAACGGCGAAAAAACGGTCCCATGCACTGGCATTCTAGTGGCCGGGCGCCCCGTGAAAATAAACTGTTTCGCCGTTTTTATCAGATGTTTTACGGATTTCTAGTGCTAAATTAGAATAAAAACGGCGACCCGGTTTTCTTTTCACGTGCCGACCGGCCACTGAAATGCCGGTAATACCGTTAACGGTAATTTTTCTAACAGTGTAGAAACTGGTCTGCATCTGTCATCAGGCGGCCGTACGGAAATTTTGCAAACTTTCATACTTGCCATATAGGCCCAATCAACTCCATATCATTCATTTCCATCAAAAGTAAAGTCCATAGTTTGATTTATATTTTTTGTGCATCATGTTTATTTTATAATACAAAAAAAAACACGAATAGAATATTCCCTCGTATTTTAGCAATTCATCTGACTTAGGAAAATCGTAGCTTAAAACATACGCGATTGAACACGTAATGCAGTGTACGTACGATGACTTCTGAACGCTCTTACTTTAGCGCCAGACAGACAACCAAACTTTAACCGTGCAGGGAAGTGAACATTGATATTCTTGACACTTTATTGGTAACGAAGGCACAGGTGGCTGAATGAGATGCAACTTAAATAAATATAAGGAAATTATGAAGGAACAAAAAAAAATGAACCCAGAGAATGGCACGAACTGAATTTATTGTTCGTGGTAGTGAACTAATATGATTCTGTGAACAAAAACAATAAACTTAACCATATACGGCAATAATAATTAACTTTCGTTCTTCCCGACAAAATAAGTAAAGTTCACAAATATCACAACACAAATTTAAATTTCACAATATAACTAACTATTCACAGAAGGTTCATCAACAGTAAATTGTAAAGTGCTTCACGACTGACAGAATGAAAGTGACGAGTATCGGATGATCAGGTGAACAGACTTTTTCTCTAAATGAAAATGCTAGTAAAATCGAACGACAAAAACACTCATGCAAAAATTTTGTACAAATTTAACAGTACAAATATAAGAAATAACTGTTTGAACGATCGAAGAAAATGTCGAGGAAAATTGCGGTCCAGAAATTAGTGACGCGGACGTGAGGCACGGCTACAACGCAACATCCAATGTGCACAAACGTCATCCACTACACAACGCACTACATCCACTGCACAACGCACTACATCCACTGCACAACGCACTACATCCACTACACAACGCAATACATCCACTACACAACGCACTACATCCACTACACAACGCACTACATCCACTATACACAATGCACTACATCCAGCGTGATATTTAAAATCATTGTTCTTATTCCATTCAAATACAATGCAATGCTCTACTGTTTGGTATAATGCAATAATTAAACTGCAAAGCTGTAAATCCAAAAACTGTTTCATGAAAATTTTTCCGAATTTTCGGCATAATTTACACGCAGATCGCACACGACGCCACTCAATACATGGAACACAACGCTCTTCACGCGTGTTAACACGAGACTCTTGACTGCATAACACTCACACGATACCACGACACTCATGGAATAAAGAGCGTCCGTATAACACCTCCATCCATCACACGGTACACACATACCCACGTTACACGCGTGTTACGCAAGGCAATGCCAGCCTCCATAGACAACCGTCATAAGCGTCGTGATTTGTATCAATGACTCACAATTCCCATCAGACGAACGCATTCGCTGGGTCTCGATACAATGTCAGCGTCAGGTTTGCTGTACGTGCGAATAAAAATATCTGGTGGCCAGGGGTAATACGGCCGTAAACGGCCAAATGCACGGCTGTAATTCGGCTCTGGGGTGCTTGACGGCCGTAAACGGCCAAATGAACGGCTGTAATTCGGCTCCTCTTTGGCGGTCGACGGCCGTAAACGGCCAAATGCACGGCTGTAATCCGGCTCTGGGTCGGTTGAATGCGGCTCCGGGGTGGCTGAGTTCGACCACACGAAGAGCGCTCTTGTGCGCACCCAACAACTTGGAAAAATCTGATCAATGCTTCGTCTCCGGGGCATCAAATTGACCGGAAAAATGGGTACCCGTGAGGGTAGGGGGGGGAGGGGATGTGAGGGGAGGTTAGGAAATGATCACGAAGGAAAAAGGAAGAAGAGAAGGTGTTGATAAAGGAAAAATGTTCTAAAGAGTGGGAAAATCTTTTAAATTACGTAAATTATGTAGAAATTATGTAGATTAGAGAGCAGATTAGTGATTCCGGTAAACGAAAAAAAAGCTACGAGCGAGAACGGAAAGGTGGAGAATGAGGAGAGAAAGTGAAAGTTCCGGTATTGAAAGGTTCATGGTCATTAACGAACTTAATAAAAAAACAAATTATTTGAATTAATGACTGTAGTAAAAGTGCTGATAATCACACAAGTACAATAAAATATCCGAGAATTTCATTAGATAAGCATTAAATGAAGAAAAAATATGCAAAAGAGGCTTTGACGTCTTCTGTGCCAGCATCGTTATGACTTTATTTATTCTTATTCCCAACAAAATGAAGCTATATATTCATGTGAATTGAACTGATGTTCTAAATGCAAGACTTTCGTTAATTCAAATTAGGAATATGCTTCACTCGGAAACAAAACCCATCGTAATATCAACCTACTGATGAAAAACAAAACAACAAAAAACTCCGTGCTATAATCAACCCATGCAATGAACAATATATATTCCATGATTGACCAATTGGATTATTAAGAATCCAATCCCCAAAAAAGAACTTAAATTAAAATAATACGGAATCACAAAAAAATTAAACTTAAAATAATTACCTGCGGAATCAAGCCCCAAATATGCATACGAACAACACACATACGGTGCAATAATTTGCGTAAATTCAGCCCACGCGTAAGTTACGCACGCTACGCAGCGGGGGTTCCTACGTATACGCAATGGAGTGCGTTCCGCGTAAAGAGATCGACGGCCGTAAAGCGTTCGACGCCGTAATAAACATGTCATTAAAACATGTGGCTTGATTATGCGATATGTGTCTTTATTACGTGTGAAGGATATACTGGATGTGTGGTGGCTTGATATTGCGATACAAAACACGTATAAAAAACAAATACAGACTACAGAAAATCAGAAAATACACCGATTACAAAAAATGCAAAATACATTAAATACAAGATCATTCGTATATGCAAGATCATACATGTATGCAAGATCATACATGTATGCAAGATCATACATGTATGCAAGATCATACATGTATGCAAGATCATACATGTATGCAAGATCATGCATGTATGCAAGATCATACATGTAAGCAAGATCATACAAGACATGTGTGCAATATCATCAATGAATGATCTTGTGTAAAAGATACGTGTATATGTATATGTGTAAATTTTAGGCTCAGTTAGTTACACATGTGTTTTCTTGTGAATAATAACGTAAGGATCATAATTACGTTTAGGAGGTTTCTATAATAATTTATCAAGCTGTGTATTCATATGCATCGTTTTTATTTTAACATCTGTATGCTTTTATATATATGGTCCATTTTTTCACAGCATTGTGTGTTTTTAAATGCGCTAGTATATGTAAAACAGTTTATTTACGTGTAAAAATCTTTTATTTACAGATGCTTGTTTACTTTAAACAAATTCCATGCTCTAAAGTCCTTAAATTTTGATTATATCTTAATATGTTCGATTTTGCATGTAGATAATCAATTAGTCACGATTGGCCGGCTTGTTTGGAGTTAGGAGCTTAGAACCGAAGACCTTTTATTCCACCTAACCGCTGGCTTGTTTAAATACCACATGAAGTCAAGTAACGAAGTTTAATCTTAATTTAAGTTACACGGTAACTGGTATTCACGGATTACCTTGGCCTGATGATAGGTAGAACAGCGCTAACGGAGTGGCGACTGCTATGCTTTAGGTTACCTGAATTATTAGCACATAAAATCGCAGGGCAAGCATTAGGAAAACTTATGGAAGAAGATGAATGAGGCGAGAATATTGCCAGACAAAGACTGCAAACATGGCGTAGAGCTTCGTAAACACGTTCCCTTCTATTCATATCACGCTTACTCATGAGTCGGTGAGTCATGTCTTCACAACTTTACTCATGAGTCGGTGAGTCATGTCTTAACTTTACTCATGAGTCGGTGAGTCATGTCTTCACAACTTAACTCATGAGTCGGTGAGTCATGTCTTCACAACTTAACTCATGAGTCGGTGAGTCATGTCTTCACAACTTTACTCATGAGTCGGTTAGTTTTATACTCACCGACTATAGTATATTATTACCCATGAGTCGGCCTTATTCATGAGTCGATGAGTTATGTATTCACAACTTTACTCATGAATCGCTAAGTCACGACCTCAATTTATTCGCTTTATTCATGAGTCTTTAGTATTCTTAGCATGTGTTACAGATGTAACAGTCCCAGGCCACGCTGGTGAGTCATGCTCTTCATGCTTATATACATGAGTCGGTGAGTCATAAATTCCTGCTCTTCACTCTACTCATGAGTCGGTGAGTCATGTATGCACTTTGTTCATGAGTCAATGAGTCACCTAACGCTCTGATGAAAGTTAGGAAGTTAGTTAGGATAACAACCATGTTAAGAGGGATTTCCATCAGGATAACAGCCCATTATGCATTGGGGATTTCCTCCAGGATAACAACCCGTAATGGGCAATTTCCATCAGGATGACAACCCATTATGGGGGATTTCCATCAGGATGACAACCCATTATGGGGGATTTCCATCAGGAAGACAACCCATTATGGGGGATTTCCATCAGGNCTCCTCAGTGAGTCAGACTCATCCACCTCAGTGAGTCAGACTCATCCACCTCAGTGAGTCAGACTCATTAACCTCAGTGAGTCAGACTCATCAGTTGATGTAGAGTTGAGTTTTAATAATTGTTTTTTTAATCAAAATTTCATTTATTGAAAAAAATGTATTTAAAAAGCACTGTTTTTGAAGAGGTTTATTAGGAAACAGCATTTGCAAATGTGAGAAGAAATGCATTTTTTCTAACTTATCTTCTTGAAAAGACAATGTTGGGTTTTCAGATGACTTGACATTTAATATATCACTGATGAAGAAAATCATCGAATTTAATTAGCGGCTGAATAAGTATATAAGTGTTCGATTATATATATATTTATATATATATGAAGCCTCACTATTTAAATAATTCTATGTATATTTATTGTGAAATATATTTTCTATATACAGTCTTTATGAACGGAGTTGATGTTTAACAATTGTTATTGTAATAAGAGTTTTTTAACAGTAGTTATTGACAGATATTTTTTTTATTTAAATTACACGAACACGTGGTATAAACAGTTAATATGATTAAGTATTTATCATAATAACAGCTAGTGCGTTATAATAATAAATTAACTGTTCATTCTCAATAATTGTTGTTAAGTAGTTTTTGCCCGAGACTTAATTAAAAATTAATTGTAGTGACGACCGATTAATGAGTCCCAGGAAAATAGAAAAGGGAATAATTTGGGATATTGTTAATTTCATTTATATAATGAACAAAATATTCATTATCTAAAATCATGAATAATGAAAATTACTTTTAGAGTATGTACATGAATACTCTGCATTGAAGGGTTGAGAATAATGCGAAATTTTACGTAACTAATAGTGATAGGAATTATCATTAAGGAAATAAACTCTTAACAAACTCTCTCCTTTTGATGGCTGAAAACTTATCTCAAATACGATTGTTATCACAAATGTGGCATGTCTTATTGTAAAAAGTTCTACAAGCTTCTATTATTGCAGTCTACTTTATCAGTAATTACAATAGTTTATTCGTATAAATTATACCTGACCACATTAAACTTAAACTTTTATCACCTATACGCATAAATATTTTCATTTCACGTTGATTTGTGTACATAAAAACCCCAAATGCCCATGCAACACATACAACACAACGCACATTTTAACACACACATACACAACACATACAAAATACATTTACAAACACACACAACAGACACACACATTCTATACAATGAATTATTCCTCGTATATATACAATGCAGGAGCAGCCATAACAGAGATATAAACTGTGGCCACCGCGGGAGGCGGCGACAGCTGTGTGAAAAAAAATACAGCAGCCAAACAACAACACAGAGAACACATGGAACAAAAACACAGAGAAAACACAAAACAACCGCACAGAGAACATATGGAACAACAACACAGAGAACACATGGAACAACAAGACAGAGAACACATGGAACAAGAACACAGAGAACACATGGAACAACAACACAGAGAACACATGGAACAAGAACACAGAGAACACATGGAACAAGAACACAGAGAACACATGGAACAAGAACACAGAGAACACATGGAACAA
>NW_025931750.1:0-613 GCF_000764305.2 Hyalella azteca | reverse complement strand
CTATTTTAGGAGAGTTGGTGACTCATGACTCATCGTTGCTTATGGCAGGGACTTGATACAGTTTTATGGACCATGACTCACTCTTAACAATTTATGGCCTTGCGGTGCTGTGCGGTGCACGAGAAACTTGTATATCGTATAATAAATTACGAAGACGAACTAAATTATGACGATAACTGCAAGTCTGTTTTTAGTTTACTCGAGACGACGACATTAGACGACGTGGGTTCCTTTCGAAATTACAAGGTCAGAAATTTAACGAAATAATAATTTTATCATTACTGCTGTTTGAATATTGTGACTACATATACATTACGGTGATATTGCAATGGAATCAATGTACATTTAGAAGATTTTTTCCTGCCATAAACTTTAAGGTTTTCCTTGATGTTTTTCCACGAATTTAGGTATAAATTTCACTAAACTCTCTGAATAATTTATTGTAATAATTTATTGTATTTTGAGGCTCATAACTCGCTTCTCACTCTTCACTTTTCGGGCGTCCATTATAACTTCAATTTGTTTTATTATGCTGCTTGGCAAACAACGTTGCGATTTTCAATAAATTCAAGAGAAGAGAGTTGATTTTACTCGGTAAAATGAGTGTAGAATT
>NW_025931749.1:0-23306 GCF_000764305.2 Hyalella azteca | reverse complement strand
TCGGGGTAATTGTTCGTAATAATATTGAAGAAGGTTTTATTCGGGAGTAATTGGTTAATTTTGTTGGTAATATTCGAGGGTAGGATTGGGGTAACCTATGATTTAAGCTGTTTATGGAAAATGGCGCCATGCGCTCGGTTATGTAACTACTGATACTTGTACTTCATTCAATCTTCCAGTTTAATGACTTTTTATGCATGGGCAACGATACTTCCTTGTCCACCAGCAACACAAACGTATGTCAATAACCTGCGTATTACAAGACCCTGCTTGTCTAAGCCACATGAGACCCTTAAGATCCTCCCAGGTAACACGTACTCTGATTTAGTTTAGGGACACCAACCGAACGCCGTGCTGCAAGCACCACCCGCGACGGTTACTAAGAACCGCAAACCAGCGACACCAAGAAATGAACTGAGCTTCCCAAGGCTCGAACCCGCGGCCAGCTCCTCTCATATCGATACCGCTACCACAGCGCTACAGTGGCGCTAACCACTGCGCTACAGTGGCGCTAACCACAGCGCTACAGTGGCGCAAACCACTGCGCTACAGTGGCGTTAACCACCGCGCTACACTGGCGCTAACCACAGAGCTACAGTGGCGTTAACCACAGCGCTACAGCTAGTGGCGTTAACCACAGCGCTACAGTGGCGCTAACCACAGCACTACAATGGCGTTAACCACCGCGCTACAGTGGCGTTAACCACTGCACTACAATAGCCCCGATAAGCACCTTGATAACCTCAGTTGTATGGCACGTGTTCCACGTGTGATGATCACGTGGCATGAGCTGCACCACAGCACAGGCCACGGGAGGAAGACTGGCCCCCACACACGGCAGATTGTCACAGGACAGCGACAGTTCCAAGCGGCCGCTGCTGCTGCTGTGTATGTCTGCCGGTAACACACATATACGTTGAGTAACACTGAACTAAATTGTGCATTTAATTATGGTTCATAGAGTCACAGGGTGCACGTTAGTTCAAAGCTGTTTAATGCAAAGTTTGAAAAATTGTTTTGCAATAAAACATTAATTTGTATTACAATCCATTGTATTATTGTACTCCATTACAGAAGCATCGGACTTGTAGCAACAACAGAATTGCACTTCATGGATGAGACAGCCACTAGCCTCATTCAGAGAGTCACACAAACACTGTTAGAACTGCCTGTTTGCGACGGAGCTGCAAGGCTTCATGCCATCTTTGTAACACTAATGCTAAGTTAGTTCGTATCAATTCCCAGGCCGTGCAGTCCACGAAGTAATCTTTAGGCAGTGAATTTCCGGCTGTGAAACCAAGTAGTAGATTTATTGTAGTGACTTCCTGATAGTAAATTATGAACTGTATCTCGCAAGTATTAACTTAGTGATATTAAAAGCTTCTAGCACTTTTCATGCAGCATCACTCAATAGATGGTCACGACATAACATATCACTTACTTGTCCCAGCTTTAGAAGCAGAAGCGATACGAGCGTCGAGAAACGCCTTCTTGCTGTCGACTGCCTCCTGCAAGCTTGCAAGCTGCACAATTTACATAAAAAGTACATAGAATTGTTTTCATGAAGCTTCCTTAAATCCAAAACGCGATCACATACACCAACTTTGAAATGCAAGGCTGACAATTGAGATGTACGAGTCTCATTTACAAGGTCAAACTTCTTCAACAAGCACAAGTTAACTATTGTCCAAACTAAAACATGACGCTGCATCATACGACGGAAAATAATAATTAGGTTCGGCAACTCTGTATCTTCAACTACTGTAGCTCTCACCATTTAAAATCTGTGCATTATAAATCAAATCAATTTTCCATTTGTCATACGCATGGCCCTGCATTTAGGAGCCGGACTGCCAGTTGACGACCGATCAAAATAATTTTACTGGAAATAATATTTAATAATAATATTGTGTAACATACCAATAATAATATTAGCTTAATAATGATATTGGTTTAATAATAATATTAGTTTAATAATAATATTGGTTTAATGATGATATTCGTTTCATAATAATATTTCTTTAATAATAATATTAGTTTAATAATAATATTGGTTCAATGATGATATTCGTTTCATAATAATATTTCTTTAATAATAATATTAGTTTAATAATAATATTGGTTTAATGATATTCGTTTCATAATAATATTTGTTTAATAATATTATTGTTTTAATAATAATATTAGTTTAATAATGATATTGATTTAACAATAATATGGTTTAATAATAATATTGTTTTAATAATAATATTAGTTTAATAATGATATTGATTTAACAATAATATGGTTTAATAATAATATTGATTTAATAATAATATTGGTTTATTAGTAATATTAGTTTCGTACTAATATTGGTTTTATAATAATATTTGTTAATTAATAACTTTGGTTTATCAATACGATATCAGAGCGGGACGCGTTACCTGCGCCGTGAGAGCTGCAGGAGCGCAGCGTGTGATGGTCGTCACCCAGGCGTCTCTGTCAGCCTGACTGGCAGCCTCACACACCTGGCCACCACCCCCGCCTCCCCACACTATGGCAACAGTGCACTTGCTTTATATTGTATTATTACTATCATTATTATTTTACGTATTAATAAATATTATGCTTTATATATTATCCTCTCAATGGACCGTTTGTAATGGGATTTATTGTCATAGATTGAGGATAAGAGCGAGTGATTCTGAGTTGTTGATGTTACTCAAACGATCCAAATAATCTGATAAAGAAGATTCAGAGGTTCATCGTTTCAGTTTATAATCTAATGACTTGCAGGAAAATCTTTTGTCACGATTTTAATCTTGTAACAAAATGACAAATTTTGCGAAAAGAATCGCTCAAAAGGGACTTTTAAAATATCCTATGTAAAGTTAATAAACATTACGAAGCAGAGAGCGATGAAATATACATTGAAATTTATTGAGCGTTCCTTGTATGTAAATTCATGAAGCCACAGGTCACACGCTAGTTCGAAGCTGTATAATACAAATTTGACGAATTGCTTAGCAATAAAATTGTTTTGCTCGTATCGCTATTGTATAGGAGTGTAGACGTTACCTATAGTGAAGGCATGCGGGGCGCTGTCCTCTACAGTAACTTTGCAGTGCTCGAGCACTATAACACCGCAGGCCTCGGACCAGTGGTCGCGACTCTTCAGGTAGAAGAGCAAATTGCCGCGCAGCCGACACCATCGCTCGCAGCTCACTGATAAAATTCATAATATATTTGTAGATATATAAGAATATCGACGGTATAAAATATCTAATACCGTAGTATCAATACTCCTGCTGTACTCGTCAAAATACAAGGAGGATCAGCGTGACTTTGAATACTGAAGAAAGAGAGACAATCAGCGCAAATAAGAATTTGTTTGCTGTGTTCACTCGTAGCTAGGTTCGAAAAATTGTCAAGTGCAGAGCAAAGAGATGTTGCAACAACATAATGAAAGAAATATTGCATTTTCGAAAGAAAACATGGAAAAACAAGTTTAAACTGAAATTATTTCTTTAGGTTCAAATTCATTCAAACAAATTACACGAGAAATGAAGCTGATATATGTAAAACTGTATTGAAATGACGATTGTTTTTCTTTCTCTTGACTTCAGACATTCATAAAAGTGCACGCATTTATAGTTGACATTGAAGTGTTGGTAGACCTGACTTTGATCCGAGACAATGGCCAGCACTTCATTTTCGAGCCCTATATACTTGGAAAGCTTCCCTAGCTGTTAGATGCTTTCAATTGATTGACTGGATAAACGGTTAGCAGCTTAAGCGTAAACTCAGGAAAATTAGTGGGTCACATTGTCTACATTGTAACACACTTTCTGCATGTAGCACTGATACATGCAGGGACCGCATGGGGCTGCATAAGATGACTTCATGCACTCGTAACATATCTTTATTTGTTCATTGATAATTAGTGAGATCAGAAATTAGAGCAATGAAACATATTGTAAAAAAGTTAAAAAATGGATCACACCTAACCGAAATTATTTCACACAGCTATTTATTTTCAATGAATATTGCTCATAGAACGTGAAATTTATCTAAAACTCAACAAATAAATAATTAGGTAAGGAGGGAACTCATACTTGGCTTGGGATAATACTCACCTTCAGCCCTCCTGAAGAAGGAGTCGCTGCGTTCTCTGAGCAGCAGCAGGCCCTCCCTGTCGAAGAGGTGGGACGGCAGTGAGGCGAGGGCGCTCAAACCCCCCTTGTGGTAGCGCATGTCCCCTCCACCTCCACCCCACCACCGCTCTGCAACAACACTTCTTAACTATACCTGTCCACGAGGTGGTTACAACAGACAAAAATGTGGTGGAGAAATGGTTGGAGGTTTTACAGTTTGGTGAAGAAAATGAATGTGGTGAAGAAAAATGTTTGGAGGTTTAACAGTACAATGACTAGCGCCTCTCTTCCTAACACAGAAAAATTTACGATGATTTTTACTTTTCCAAACAATTCGTGTCTCCGATGAAAATTACACAATTCAATTCTAACATTAACAAAACAAAAGTTCGGCTAACGCTGACCTAACTTAATTCGAGTAGAGCTCATGGTGCTGAGAATTATTCTTGACAGACAGTTCCAAAAAACAAAAAAGTTCCTAAAACACTAAACTGGTCGCACCTGTGAGGTCGATTTTGTTCTGCAGCGGTGGAGACTCGAGCGGCTCTTTTCCCCCCCTCCCAAAGGTCCACTAACACCGTCCAACTATTGCTTGCAAAACTTGTTGCAAAAATAGCCTTACAAGATTAATGGGAAACACTCGCCGCGCCTAACAAGGTTTGCATACACTACGCTAACGCTTTCGAGCATTACGGGTGTCATCAGTGTTAACGGTATATCTATAGAGACAAGTTTGGTGACCGTTTATGAGCGATTACATTTTTATAGTTAAACTTTAAAACTACTAAAATTCTCTTGATGAAACTGCGATAGCCGGTGATGGAAAATAGTCATTGAACTTTGCAAAATTTAAAGGTCTGTTTGAGAAAATTTTGATAACGCGGACGCATTCCGGGAACGTCGTCAAATGCTCGAGAACATCCGTTCCGTGATATGCTACTGATATATGAACGAGAGTTCGTCCTGCCTAAATAAGTTCGTTAAAAATGTGATTTGAACTATATAAAATATTGACTTGTGACAACATGAGAAGTGAAAAAAAATATAGCCTCGATTCGTTGAAAAGTCCATATCGCGACAATGTATCAATTACAAAGCGAGACAAATAGAGTGAGATGAGATAGATAAGGATTGGTCACCTGAGAGACACGGGATGCGCGGTCCATCGTCTCTACTGCTCGTCAGGCGACTGCTGTTGGCGTTGACTGACAAGGTTGTCATGTTCATCAGGACGCGATAATATATATGCTTAGAATTTCATTTCTTAAGTAAGCCCAACATCAAAAAAAGCCAGGATTTATAAATCACAAGCATAGGCTCAACATACTTGATTGCAGTCACTGGTGCGAGAGTTCAGAAATACTTACGAGCTCCAAACGTGTTTGAAGAGTCTTACACTGCACATTAAACTACACTGGAAATATACCAAATTTTTTACTTCACTGCAGATGATTCATTGCACAACTTTCTGGTTTTTAGAATGTATTTAATTTACTAATAAGTCACACGCCAGAAAGAGTTCACACACGGAAAATATTGTACCGTATTATTTATTGAAAAATCAGCCTTAGAACGGAACAAGAACTTCAGGCAGCAATTTAGAGTAGACATCGCCTTCGATCAACGATGAAGAAAACACCACCACAAGCGAAATTTTTGCTCGGGAGGAAGCCTCAGCCAGTATAAAGGCTGCTCGAAGTGTTAGCTTTGTACAGTAGAGCGGCATAGAATAGTATACTAAACAACTTAATGAAGACAAGATATAAAATGCACAACGTTGTTTTATTATGTCTAGGACTGCAGAGCATGATAGCGAGCAGAAACACAAAAAACACACTATATAACATAAACTCAGGCCTACTGTTGTTGCCGGAATAGATAGCAGTTTTCAGAAGTAGTCTGGACGCTGGCAGATAGCTTTGCCCACGCATCGATCGTCCGCAGTTGACGAAACAATGAAGCTGGACTAAAGTGATAAAACTTGTAGCGGCACTTGAGATAGAACTACTGGATACACATTCGGTTAGATTAATGTTATTGTACTTCAGTATCAAAGTACAGAATGACATGTGGCAACAGAATATTATAGTCGATGATTTGTGCAACTTTTACGTACACACCTCATGAAATCAAATTCATGAAAATATTCATTCTAATGACGTAATAAATCTATAATCTATTGCATTTTATAATGGACAGAATATTTGTTTAGGTTTCCAAAGCAGCGACATCAAATCAATAGTAATCTGAGTGCTATAGGATGAACTTAATAATAAGTCATGATATTAATGTCTACTAAGCATGTGCTAACCTAACAGGCGCAGCTGTAAAAAATTATTTTTAATTTTAATAGAGCAATGAAAAAACAACAACGGCGACATGCAACTGGACTAACACAACTTCAGTAGAATTCTTGAACGCAGTAACGCGAAAGCAATTCCACAGCATATATAATCTATCACTGAAACTCTAAAGGCCACAAAAGTGACTCACAAAGGCACATAGTTCTTCTCGTGTACGTCAATAAATTGGAGGCGGCCATGAATCACGACTTCGATGCGTCAATAAATAAAGCGGCGATCGTTGAGGCAAGACTTCTCGGTTGGCAAGTAATCCATAGTCCATGCTTGAAGCTACTGCAGTTAGTAATCGGTTCTTCAGCAATGGTCCTGAATTTATATAAATGCTCTCAGAAAAGAGTTTTTAATGCCTCCACTCCTTATTGTGCATGTATCAGTTTTCTAACTTGACCAAGTGTTTCTTGATGGGATGCTTTCATACAAATTGCGTTCGAACGACCGTTTGTTTCATTGAGGTGCATAAACAAGCATGGATGGTCAGACGTTCTCCCAAATTAAGGCTTTTCATGCATCAACACAACAGAATTTTATGATATATGGAGAAAAAATTCAATACAATTTTTTTTATCAAGGCTTGAATCTCAAGAATGAGTGATCTTTGAAGTTTAATCATACTGAATAGCTAGCTTCTGGAAGATCACTATCGGAACCAAATGATGTTTGTCAATAAAGCGAATAGTGAATGAATGGCGCACTGCAAGCTAGCGTGACCTTTTAACCAAAAACTCACGAGGATTGAGAAGGTCAGTAAATGGAAGTCAGTGTGAGGGTGCTAAGCTTTATCTAAGTTACATAGGAACACTGTTACTACCTCATCAACAGTTATACATAATTTTATAACTGCACCTCCTCGTCGTAGGTCGTAAATCATATAGACCTTGGACGGAGGTAATAATGTGTCTGGAAATTTCGGATAAGTTGAACGTGTAACTCGAGTAACTTGATGTATGACGCTGAACACGGTCCAGGATATGGCATAAAGGCTTGCAAAAGAGTAGGTACTGTAGTTGACAAATTGCCCTCCGAATTATGGGGCAATAAAGGGTCTTTTCCTACATATAACACTAGAAGTGAACGAATTCTGACGATCATTTCTTCTGTTTCAGGTCCAATTGTCCATGAAAATCTTCTTTACCCATTAAGTTAAAATAACATAATATAAGACATCCACATGCTTAACTTGAACATGCCTCTCCTAAATGCACAAAAATCACCATTTCGGCATAGTCAAGTACGGCTTATTCAAACCAGTTTCATACGGAAGACTGGCAATGCACGTTCGAGGAAACAGATGAGGTATAACAAATTATATTGAGTCCCGCTAGCTTCAAACTGCAGGTAAGAGCACGCCAACGATGTTCATTCACTATCCAACAGTATCTCATGAATTGTGAAATTCCGTCTCTTCTGTATTGTGTTCACCATTAGCTCTACTTCAAAACTACGTTTTCATTAATTTAATACATTTTATAGCATCCAAGAACGAGAAACGGGTTGAAACTCACCCGAGGAACATATTCAAAGGAACACATTAGCGAGGGTAATTTCGCTCGCTGCGCTGGCCGCGCTGCAGGCTGAGGACCTTTCACAAAATTAAAGCGGTTATAAGAGCTCCAAAGGTCGGGACTCAAAACATGTGAGGGGACGAGTGGCCAAGCAGCGCTCATTTGCGCTCATGAGGGGCAGGACGGCAGCTGCTCCTGAGCTTTGAGGGCTTCAAGGGTCGTGAGCAAATATACTTGTGCTTCTAGTTTAGGAAAACAGGCTTTAACATTTAGCTCAGAGTAGGTGTGCACTAATTCTCTTCGTGTGCAGCATGTATAGGTCATGAGTAGCATAGGTGACATGCTTAATTATACGTCACATTATTCAGGAATATTTCACTAAATGAGTACCTACAATAATCAAGAGTATGCAAACGGTACGCAGGTTTTAGAGTGTAGCAATAACTAATAATTTCAACTAATATATGTATATCATAATATCTACTCTGCTACGTATATACTAGTGCATATTTTGGTAACCTACTCGAAGAAACCTCACAAATATTTTAACAGAGACATAGAAATACGATGCGTCATGAAAATAAACAGATACAATGAAGGATTTCTCTACAAACTTCAAATGCATCTGCAAAAATATAATTATACCCGCACACTAAAAAAATTATTGAGTCATATTGCCCAAATAGTGACACTTTCTGCACGCAGCACTGATACGCTCTACTACGGAGGAATACTTGGTCATGACAACCCCCACTGGAGCAACAAATGCATCGCTATTTGTACAAAGTATCACTCATTTGTCTGAGAGCATGCGACTGAAATGGATCCTAGAATGAAAGGCAAATTCATCAGGATGACGACACAATCTTCTGGGGCAATAAAACCAAGGAATTTCCAAATGAAGAACGACAGTTTGAAGACTTACGGTGAAGGAAATGTAGACGGAGAAAAAAGACACTGACGAGTTAATCCCTCGGCAGAAGTCATTACAAGAGCAGTGCAAGCATCACAGAGATCAACAAAATAACGGAGTCTCTTTTAGCCGCCGGAAATGAAGGTGACATCATAACTCACCAGCCTCGACCGGTGCTTTGCAGCGTTGCTGACGATCTCATTAAAATAACCGTTGGCCGATTTGTCCCTTACAATGTACGTAAAATTTATGGCGGGATAAAAGCGTCTCACGAGATATTGTCTTCAGTTCCTCTCCTAGTCCCGTCGGAGTATTTAGTTGTTTCATATAAGTTTTAATAATGGCTTATATACCAGAGTGCTGCTACAATAGAGCACGAGTAGGCGATGATGGTGCTGAGCGCAGCACTAATACGGTGCATGGAGTGACAAATGTTCAACACAGCGTTCTTGAACATGTTCAAACTAATGTTCTATCACCGCGAGACACTCTCTTTTCTTACTAAAAACCCTTAATTTCACATGAGAACGTGTACAATAAATACTAGATACGTGAGCGCTCCTACGCCTCGACCAAAATACCAAAATCATTAGCCGATATTTTCCGCTTCTTTTTGCGGTTAAATTTGTCTCTGAAGTTAAACATCTCCACGAGGATCTGGGGAGTTAGAGGCTCGCTAAGGTCATTTTACTTAGATTTTGCTGAAGACTCATCTACGCTTTGACGGGTTATTAAAGCACGTTCCAAGCCACTCTAAAATGGGAATATAAAAAACGATAACCCAGTTTTAAAGATCGATTCAGCTGACCAAACAAGCGAGCAAACTGACACTTGAGTACACCGAAGTACAGCATTAACCATACGCTCAGCTCGAATATAGCAATGAACATACGAAGCAGTGACATAGCTACAGAGTTTTGCCGGCAAGGCAAGAACGATGCTATCGGAACTGTAACGATCGACCTCCGCCTATAGACAGCCTAGGCCGGACGCTGCTATAGCTGTGTCGTTGGATCCTATATTGGGCTGTGGATTTTATATGGGACTGTGGGTTCATTTTTAGAAAGTTATCCAATATGGAACAAGGAAGTCTATATGGGATTGTGAATCATGTTCGGGATTTTGATTCATACACAAAAATGGGGGTCCTATTGGATTGACGATCCTAAATGACACGCCTGATACGATAAGAAAATATCGACTGCTGGGTAAAAAACTGGTGCGATATGGGACTGCATGTGTATACTATGAAGGACTGAATACAATGAAGAACAATGTAAATGAATCAGCATGTAAATTGCCTTCTTCGATTCATTCCGCAAAAGTTTACAGTAACAATTAGAGTTTGAAGTAACCCTACACTTGCTTTTGATACGTTTTACTACCTCACACTATTTCTCATGAATGATAATAGCAACAATGTGCACAGATTAGCAATGCATACAAAGTTTAAAATCTAAGAATCTCAGATCTCTGTTTCGTAAAAGAAAAAAAGAAAAGAAAGCAGCCGAAATTTTACAGCATAAATAAATTTTGGTGGAGCAATGAAAGTGTCCAGAAAAAAAAATTCAAAGCATGGAAAAATAGGATAAAAATTTTAGCTTTTACGCCATAAAACTAGAGCCGCGGCGAGGAAGATAAGAAGTAATCTCGGACCAGCGGAGGTCGTTACCTGCAGCGACCCTCGGGCGATGAGGGGAGCCTGGGGAGTTCGAGGGCAAGACTCGGTGTACTGAGAGGGTGAGAGAACCAAGCTCAGAATGTTGAGAACAAGAAGTGCAATGCAAGGCTCGGTATTGGAAGAGCAAGGCTCGGTATTGGAAGAGCAAGGCCCGGTATTAGAAGAGCAAGGATCGGTATTAGAAGAGTATGGCTCGGTATCGAGAGAGTAAGCGTTGATAAAAAAACGACGCGTTCAGCAAAGCATCTAAGTAGGCTTCGGTGCGAGAAACCCTGAGCAAGAATCTATTCATCACAGAAGTATATATTCTGACCCCAGGAATAAATAACTTTAGTTTAAGATAAAACAATACGCGAAGACGATGTGAGACAAACCGTCAGATAATATAGATACGACAACTAAAGTTGGAAGAACTGTGAATATACAACCTATTTTATAAATTCCAAACTATCTGCAAACTACAGCACGTTGCCATCTGTCCCACGCAAGTGAAGACAAAAGATGAACTTGCCGTTGTCCCAACTTCGGAGCTATCGCGGAGTCATAGAAAGTTTGCAGTTAACCCAAGCGTCCTGCGCTGTATTTAAACGTCTCTAAAAATGTTACATTTAATGAGAAAACTTGTAGCCAGCAATCCCTACAGCGCCCAAACTTCTCGGGCAAACCGAGTCGGTGACAACTACAAAAAAGCTTCATCGATTGCAGCGTCGCCTCTCTAGGTGGCCGGCGAGCGCCTGTCCAGACATGACATTTTCACCAGAGACGATCCGCAGCAAAGAATTTATTATGAAATAATGCAACGATCTTCTTTGTACGATTGTTGAATATCGGCTCAAAATAGGGAAACAGTCAGAATATTTTCACATACGTATATACCTAGTAGGTACTCGGTCTCATCAATAATAATGCACTAACGTACTTAGCAGTTAGCAGCATTTTCGAGTGAATTAATAATTTGTTCATGGTTAAACTGTATCTCTTTCAAAACTAACCACATGTTGCGAGACATTCACCATTAGGAGTGCAAAACACTTGTGCCTCGATCGATTGCTCCACCACTGCAAACGCGTATAAGTACGAGCCGCTACGTGCCCGCCACTGCAGACACACGTGCACTAGCCGCCACGTGCCTGCCACTGCAGACACACGTGCACTAGCCGCCACGTGCGCACATGTCACGTAATCGTGTTCTGCACAGCCGCACCGACACGTATAGAGCTGCAAGGAAACTTAAAGCAGCGCGTAAGTGCCATGCCGCAAACTTCGCAAGTATTTTTAGGTCAATATTTTCGGCATCTCGCAAATTTTTCTCGCGTCCTTTGAATTTGTAGTATCCACTACAACCGAAACTTGTCAATTGAAGATGAGACTTAACGTCCTACGTAAAACTAAACAAAGAAACATTTTTTAATGAAAATGTGGGGGAGCGGCTCGGCCGAGGTATTGGTAGAGGTCCCTCCGCCCCCGCGAATCAATACACTCAAGTCAGATGGTCATAGGAGAAATGGGGGTTGAAGTGCGACAAAAAATTATTCAGAGACTCAGCATACTGGGAAGTCATGCAGATTTTTAGACTTCTGATTTTCATCAATTAACGCGTCAAACGTTAATAAACTACAGCCATAGAAAGAGATAGAATGTTAACGGGTATTACGATACTACAATCGTGAATGGCTTGTCTGGCGGGGAATGTAAGGAATTTAGATATATAATGTCACTAGATTGCTTGAAACGCAGATTCACCAGGAATTAAAAAGCGGAGAAAACTCCACAAAAATTCAGCATTTCTTCATTGAAAACGTTTCGGAGACCAGCTCTATCGTCAGTTCGATAAATCTAGAACACAAATACAGTCAGAAAATTAATAAAGTTTGGAGTTATAAGAAATAAACAACAGAAGTTAAAACCTAAATTTACAGGCAAAGGGCAGAATAATATTATTATTCTGCCTTTTGCCTGTAAATTTAGGCTTTAACTTCGGTTGTTTTTTCAGTAAATTACTAATTACAAACTTTTAAATTTAGGCTTTAACTTCTGTTGTTTTTTTTCAGTAATTTACACTGGACTGGGTTCTACGATAACGATGGTGGGGACTGGGTTCTACGATAACGATGGTGGGGACTGGGTTCTACGATAACGATGGTGGGGACTGGGTTCTAAGATAACAAAGGTGGGGAACTGGGTTCAAAGCTAACAACAGAATATATAATAAATGCAAACCAATAAATATGACGAAGCTATCAAAATAATGAAGCGATTCGCATTCAAGAAGTAAACACCGAGAGTAAGCAGGTTGCGCAAACGAAATTCACGAGCGGCGATGAAGTTTTAGAATATCAAACACTGGCCATCAAGCAGACCGCTGCAACACGTGCAGCAAAACATAAAAAAAAATCCTGTGAGTTAAACTGCATGGCACATTTTGTGTTGTGTATTGTTTGGTTGATCCGTCGGAGCGGCAACAAGGAAGTCTCAAAGTCATAAGCACAGTGACAGAGTTGCGGGCACGACAGTCTGCCAGGACAGACACAGTGACAGAGTTGCGGGCACGACAGTCTGCCAGGACAGACACAGTGACAGAGTTGCGGGCACGACGGTCTGCCAAGACAGACACAGTAGTGACAGAGTTGCGGGCACGACAGTCTGCCAGGACAGACACAGTGACAGAGTTGTGGGCACGACAGTCTGCCAGGACAGACACAGTGACAGAGTTGCGGGCACGACGGTCTGCCAGGACAGGCACAGTGACAGAGTTGCGGGCACGACGGTCTGCCAGGACAGACACAGTAGTGACAGAGTTGCGGGCACGACGGCCTGTCAGGACAGACACAGTGACAGAGTTGCGGGCACGACAGTCTGCCAGGACAGACAGAGTGACAGAGTTGCGGGCACGACAGTCCGCCAGGACAGACAGAGTGACAGAGTTGCGGGCACGACGGTCTGCCAGGACAGACACCTTCACCTCCCCACAGTCCGCGGCACACTGACCGCCAGACTCCAGAGCACAGCGACAGCGGCACTCGTCACATTGCACATAAGCAGCGCGTTCACGTTATCATCGAACCAAAATTCCCCACTGCATTTATTAGGAATTAATTCTCAGCAATAATAAGATAAAATCTTTACGTTCACCAATCAATCAAGATGATTAATGGACTTACCGACACCATTTTGATAGTAATTATAGCTGGTCTACGGAATGTCACAATTTTTCATGCCCGTTGTCACGCAATAAAATATCGCGGTCTTGCACAAAACAACTACTACAACCTTTTCATCATAATCCGACTTAGGCATCAATTTGAACAATAAAAACACATAACAACATTTCGTCTTAAAATAATATTTACTACTGATATAAATATATATACCGGAAATGTACAAATTTCGCGATGATCACAGCGAGTCACAGTATTTACGAGCGTCTAAAGCGCAGCATTCCACGGAATTGTGTCCTCTAGAAATTGTGTTCATTGTGTCCTCTACAAATTGTGTTCATTGTGTCCTCTAGAAATTGTGTTCATTGTGTCCTCTAGAAATTGTNTGTTCATTGTGTCCTCTACAAATTGTGTTCATTGTGTCCTCTACAAATTGTGTTCATTGTGTCCTCTACAAATTGTGTTCATTGTGTCCTCTACAAATTGTGTTCATTGTGTCCTCTACAAATTGTGTTCATTGTGTCTTCCACAAATTGTGTTTTGTTGTATGTGATG
The DNA here is from genome assembly GCF_000764305.2 of Hyalella azteca. NCBI lineage: Eukaryota > Metazoa > Arthropoda > Malacostraca > Amphipoda > Hyalellidae > Hyalella > Hyalella azteca. The sequence goes on along the minus strand of NW_025931749.1, from coordinate 9,001 downwards.
GTGTACAATGGATGTAGGTTCAAACACTCAGGTTTAGCCTGTATGTGATTGTGTACAATGTATTTCAGTTGAAACAATCATGTTTGCCTGTATGTGATAGTGTAAAATGGATATAAGTTGAAACACTCATGTTTAGCCTGTATGTGTTGGCATACAACACTGACACTAATGAGACTGGGAAATAGCAAGCTGGGGTACAGAAATTTGGAGTGGTGTATTTATCAATAATGTTTACCTTGTTAGTTGATATCCATCAGTTATACAGTTTTGATGAAACTCTATCAGTGATTTATATCATTTCTAGAGCTTTCAAACAGATTTCAGTCAGTAGTACAGCTCTAAAACTGACCTCCATCAGTAATTAAGTTAGTCCTATCAGACTTACTAATTGAGGAAAGTTTTCTACAGGGTACTTTCTATTTTTATATTAAACACTGGCTACTTAAATGAAGTAGATAACCATGAAATAGACAATGCAGATATCAGATAAACAAAAGTTAATTTCAACAAATTAAGCAACATACATTTTTATGAAAAGGTTTCTACTTATTTCTTGTTGAATAATTAAAAAAAAACAAAGCTGCAGTTAAATGAATTGAAAAGCAGAATAATTGCTTGTGTAGCCTTGCCTGTAATCAGAAAATGATGATCACATGTCACACAAGAAGGATATTTTTACTACACCGTCAAGGCACTCACCTCCACTTCTGCTGTTAACTATTTCTCAATGGCACAGAGGAAACGTTGATACTGATAACCGCAATGTGTTCTCACTCATTACAGAACTATATAAATATTCCCTTCCACTAAAACTCAATAAATATCTGAAAACATAAAATATGCAGAATTTAGGTTGGGTGAAAACATTCAAAACAAAATTTTCATGGACATACAATTTTTCTACAGATAAAATGATTTGATACTCAAATGAGTAAACATAATAGTAGTCGCATTGCCATTGTAAGGTGACAATTGAAACAAAGTTATTTATACAGCTCTCAATATTATAGGGGAGGAGTAGGCTAGAATTTTCCTACTCATAAATTAAACATTGTGCCTCCAAAGTGACCAATTTTTCAAATTTTTCATGCATGTGGAATCTTGTGGCCCAACAGCTCATTTTAATCAACTATTAGATAGGAGATAATTCATCTAGCAGAAATCTTGCAGGTCCTAACATGACAGGAATGCACTTGTTGCGGCTTGAATGGTAGATCAAACTGCAAATAGTGTCCTCTACCCTCCTCACACCAGGGGAGGAGGAGGAATTTCTATAAATTCTGAATCATTCTCACAAGTGAGCAACTCTGCTCATTCATTTAGTTAGTTAATTCATATAAATTTTGAAAATAAATAAGTGGTTAGTGTTTACAAACATTAATGGAACAAATTAAGGACAACCATAGCAAACCTCCAGAGAGTAGCATTATCATTCGGAGATTCTTTGGTATAATTTCTTTACCTTATAATAAATGGCAGACTGGTCGTAAGTTTGGATTATAACTGTCACTAACTCAGGCCAGCATCTCATCTAACAAGCCTGATTTATCATCAATGACAAATGACAATAACATTGCCACACAGGCAACAGCATTTAAGTTGCCACCCTTCAATAGAAACAATCTATTTTATTAATTAAACTGAATCACATCTCTCTAGTGCTATCTAAACCACTTTGTAGTAATTATGTCATTATTACAGTAAACCATTAATTGTAGTTCTGACAAGACAAGTATTAAACATTTTTTGGTAGGATAAAAATTGATAAGCACTAAGCAATGTCTTTAATGTTTAAGTTTAATCATGTTAAATAACTTGGAATTGAACCCAAGCTTGGGTTTTTTCTTCTCATTCATGCTTCATGGGTGGCTCTTTCCATTTGTCTAATTTTCTAATCTATAAACCATTTCTGTTTTACTACTCACTACTGTACTGAGTAGAGTAGTGACTAGCAAGGTAAACATCTACCATTACTTTAGAGCCGTAATTAAAAATTTAAAGCTAAAGTCTTCCTGCCAGGCTGCCATTTTTCAAACCACAAGATTCCTGCTCCTAGATGAATTATTTCCCATCTAATTGTTAATAAAAGAGCCCAATCAGCTCAGAATCAGGCTGCAATATTCCAAATGTATTCAAAATTTTCCACATTGGAACTGCAAGATTTCAGAAACATGTAGGCCTAGGAAAATTCTAATCCAGCTGTATAATAGAGGCACTGGCACAGTAGGCTAACCAAGTAACCACCGTACCATTCTCTCAAAGAAACAATGGAAAAATAAAAGGAAAAATAAAAGGATTTTCAAAAAATAATAATCTAGGGTAAACGCGGTATATTCCGACATTGTAGGTAATTCCGTCACTTCTCTAGTTTTTCCTTTATATTAAGCTTTGTTTTAGTTCCATGCGTTCATTGATGGTTGAAATGGTGACATCATACATTTTCGTGTTGAAATACTGCAAAAACACTAGGTCTTGGCCATCTAGCGGGAAAATATCGAGATCCAAAGAGAGACAATGCATGCCACGTGGTGAGATCATCGAAAAATGTGTCAAATTTGACAGTTGACATGGCTCTACCTGCTCTACCAAATAGTGAATAACTGTTTTTATAGGAAGAATATTATGGTTTGAGACTTTTAAATACGTCTGTGAATATATTAGGAATCCTTTAAGTATACTTGTATTCGCTGATTTCAAGTCATAAATAAATTAATAGATGATTAAGTTGAGATGTTGGATTTCGACACATGAAAACTAATTCCGACACAACTTGAATTGGACACACACAGATCGTTCAAAGCTTTGTACAAAAATTGAAATTTGCTTAATTAAAAGCCTAATAGCTGTTAATTAAAACGTAATTAAGTAGTGTTCAATATTCGTTAGTGTTCTAATTCAAAGCCGTGTTGTATCCCAATACAGCTCACACAGCAAACGGAATTCGAACACGTGGATGTCGGCAATACGTATCAGTTGAATTTGAAGCGCTGACGCAATACGACTCACCACGTGTCGGATGTTGCCACACAAAGTGACGGAATAAAGGGATTTGGTAGGTTTCCATTCTAAAGGATTTTTAATAAATATGGCAACATTTTGTGACGTTTCATTGTTGCTGACGCGTAGTGAAGTGTTTTGAGAGTCATGTGAAGGCAACAGAACTTACGTAATGCATACGGTTTTTTTTTATAGTTTTTCATTTCTCGATGCGTCCTTAAAGTGTTGGAATATACCGCGTTTACCCTAATCTTCAAAAATATAATTAGAAATTAAAAATCAAATAAATGTCTAGATTAAGTTAGCCTAGTGGCAGAGCAGAGACTTGTTTCAGACTCTCCTTTAACTTCAAGTTTAATTTTTTGAGTCCTATAAGTAGGCCTATTAGCCTGCATAGTGGCAACTGGCAAAGCAGAGTGTTTTTTAGACTCTGTCTCAAGTTCATTTTTGAGTCCTATAAGTAGACCAGTAAAGTATCATGGATACCAGCATTATCATATTTAAGAAATTGGTTAAAATCTTGAGTAAATGAGTAAATTAAAAATGAACTGATTGTAAAAAATCTCTGGTTTGTCACATTAGACCGTAGAGTAGACTGATAAAATATCATGGATGATGGATAGGCTAGCACTCTGACTAAGACTGACTTAGGCTGCCAGTGGCGGGCCCACTGCCCAGTGCCAGCATTATCAGTATCATACGTAAGAAATTGGTTTGAATCAGGAGTAGACCAACACCAACCTGTTATCAGGAAGCGGGTATCTACTTAAAATTGTCCCATGGCATATGGCACATATTTCAAGAGCTTGGAATTTTGGATCGTGGTGACACTGAAAAGATTTTCAGACGTCAGGCTTTGCAATTTGTATCGGTAGCTGCGACTGCCAGTGGCACGCATTCATTTTACAATTAATTTTCGGCATAAGGAGGAGGGGGAAAGGGTGTAATCACAGTTTTCACAATGGAATCATTACACTTGACTAGGTACGAAAAAAATTACGTGCCGAGCCTGCCATCGACCATCCGAGACTCCGAGTGACAGCTGTGTTCCGAGTTCAAATCAATTCTCATTTTCTCAGTTGACAGGTGAATTTGTGGAGAGCGGACGATGGCGGATGTTGCTCGAGAAGTTCCAGTGGAAGAACTAATAGAAAATGCTCGGAAGAAGTTTTCTAACACTTTTAACCGATCACCAACGGTAGCAGGCATTGCCCCAGGAAGAGTAAACATTATTGGTGAACATACCGATTACAATGAAGGTTTCGTTTTCCCTATGGTACGTACTGGTGGTACAGGTTTTCCGGTGAAGTTCGTTTCCGAGGAATATGACAGGAAAATTTCATAACCTAATTTATTGACTCGTTATTTTTATACAGTCCAGATAGAAGTGACTCCTGAAAACATCTATAGTTGGAAAATTAAACTAAACTCAATGTGCTATTTTAAAGATTTTTGGTATGAAGATTTCTTGGAAGGTTTTGCACATGGGATCAACCTTATACTAGTCCAACCATGGGTTTTGCACCTGTCGGACCACATCGACTCTGTTGAGACGAATTTCCAAAGCAAATTTTTCAAATCGGATATTTATTGACATTAGGTACGCTCATTCTAGCATCGACAGTTTTTTTGTCCGACAGTTTAGTCCGTTTTTTTTTAATTAGCGTGCTAAACACCAAGTTTTAGCAGGTTTTCCACGCATAAATGTACAAAATCGTAACCCATCTTGACCTAATTAACACGTTAAATGCGGCAGGACCCACAGGTGACATTACAAGGTATTTTTTTCTAGAGAAATTCTGCAAATTACTTTTTTTCAATTGCGATTGCCGACAAAAATTTATGATGGCAGTACTACCTCATTAAAGTATAAAATATCGGAAAGAGGGAGAATTCATTTTTTTGCACAGGTACCTACAAATTTACTAATTTACTGGTATGTTTTGAATTATAGGCATTTTTATCCGTTTTTTAGCCAGCTGCCAGCGTTGGTGAGCGGTGCCGCAATTTAGGGTGGATAGCTAGAGGTCAGCATAGCCCAAGTCCACAGTGGATTCATATACCTTCCCGAGCGTAACGCAGCCGGGCATCTTCACGGCTTTTGACACAAAGCGCCCACCACAACAGCGCTGTTCAGTCACAGGCCGGAGCACAACTGGCCGGAGCGCAGAAGGCCCTACCGCAACAGGCTACTCCTAACGTAACCTGCGAGGCTGCGCCTCTGTTGCGGTAGGGCCTGTTGCGCTCCGGCCAGTTGTGCTCCGGTGCTATGAAGCAGTGGCTGTGTTGTGCAAAGCGGATTTACTGTTAGCTTGAGTTACCCACAGCTCATTGATCTGAGGCTATGTGTATATATTGCATACTGATGGTTGGTGTTAGGCCCAGGGCCTGTTTACGAGTCAATTTTTTTACCCACGGCTGCGCTCCCCCGCATTAGCGTATTAACATCGAAGCTATTTATTCACAATGCACTCCTACTGGTGTTGTCACAATTTTCGTTTTTATGTAGTGTGCTTCACGCTAAGTTAAGCGTGTAAAGGGGGGCTAAAACTGAGTGTGTAGCGCCTTACGTGAAAAAAAAACAAACAAAAATAATTATGACAACGCCCGCAGGAGTGTATTGTAAATAGCTTCGTTGTTAATTAGGTCAATAACTCAAGATAGATTGCAATTTGACGAAATTATGAATTGAAAACCTACTAAAACTTGGTGTTTAGCGTGCTTATGAAAATCGAAGTGGACAAAAAAAAGTGTTGATGCTAACAGGAGCATAATAACAATAAGTGCCGTTACCTCCACTTTTATTGCGGTATTGATCGGTTTCGATTTGACAGTTTTATGTGTGGAAAACCTGCTTTGGAAATTCGGCCCATAAGTGTCGATTTGGTCTTCATGGACACTTTTCGGGCCGTTTAGTGAACATATATATCTCGGAAACTAATGAACGCAGCTCGATGAAACTTTGCACATGCATTCATTAGGACCTTGCGGTAATGTTTAAGGCCTCTTTATATTCACGATTTTGCCTTTCTTTGCGATGTAAATGAACTGTAAAAAAGTGATGATGCTTCACAAAAAAATACGTTTGTGTATCGGATTCCACGTATAAATCGCAAACAAGGGCAAAATTGGAACGAAGGCGACATAAACATCACAGTTATGTCTTAATGAAAGCATGTACTAAGTTTCATCGAGCTGCGTTCATTAGTTTGAAAGATATTTTATGTTCATCAACCAGCCGGATAAGTGTCCGAGATGTGAAGTTATCTCTTATCAATTGCAGCTCTGATAAAGTTAAAAAGTTTAAGTTATCATAAAGTTATCAGCATAAAGTAATCAGTTGCTCTTATCTGCTAAAGTTACGATAAGAAATTCTGAACCAATAATAAGCTTTTTTATCTACTTCTTGTACAGGTAAAATATATAACTAAAATGAAATTGATGATTGGAACAGAGATAAGAATCTTATCTTTTAAGCTCGGTTATGAATCAAAATTCAGTTTTTATTTTTAAACGCGCGCTTTATTAACGCGGCAGACTTAATTATCTCTACTCGGACAATGCTCCATAGGCCCTGCCGCTGTACACGGTGGTTGTGGGCGGTCCTTCCGACGACGTTGGGAGGTGCCGGGTGGTGACTCTGGCTGCGGGTGCCGACGACCCTCGTGACGTTGAGTTCAGCACTCCTACGTCAGAGCAGCCCCTAACCAGGAGTGATGCTCCGGCGTGGGCTAATTACGTCAAAGGAGTCGTTGCCAACTTCCACGGTCGGTAGTGACGTTTGTTGCCCTGACCATGTCTTATCTGTTCGGTATTTCTTATCCTCGAAACGTGCGTTCGTTAAATAGGAGAGAGATTCAGTTCATTCAGTAAAAATTTTCAAAAAATGAGTTAAATGATTCATCGATAGATTTCAAATCGACTTTCTGTATTTAGTTATTTATCGAATAAAATACAAGGGGTTATACACTATGGTATTTTAATGTTATTCAGAAGTGTTTTTGAAGAATAAGTATATACTCTAACGTATCAGCCATAAATTCAACTATCATTCAGTAAAACTAATGTATTTCTTGACATCGTTTACTTGCTCATCTTTTGATTGCTGTTTCACCCGAAGATCACAAGCAGTGCGAGCGCCAATTTTCCTGTACGTCATTTTTAATTTGAGATAAATGATTCATTGACGTTTTAAACATCTGCTTTGATTTTTGGTGCCCATTAAGGATAACGAAATAATAAGAGACGTTTGTTTGTTTGATTGTTTCAATTGAAACAACTGTCCCTTTTACCACGTATAACTGGTATCGAAAAATTACTTGAATTTTTATTATCAGTTCGTTGCTCATTTTCTGAGCCATCAAGTAAACGATTTTTACTGTCACGGAATAATTTTATCGCAATAAAATGTGTAGCTGGCATTCTTCGGGTAAGATACCGCGAAATTGATTTTTGCAAAAATTATTGCGCGGCAATTACCAGTGACGACATTTTTCGTAATCAGATTTGAAGAAGTTAATTACAAGAAGTACCTATATCCGATAATGTAATTATGTAGTTTGTGTGAAATTAGTTTTCAAACTTGAATTACTAGCTTAATTGGACAGCTCTGCATTTAAAACACTTTTAATTTTGCTCTGCTAAACATTGCCGATATTGTGCAGGGAGCGAACGGGGATTCAACTTGTTGGTGGGGAGCTCGGTTTTGTTTTTTGAACTCAAATCAATAGTTTTGAAAGCATTACAGTAAATAAGAACGATGGTATCGTCCAGGGAACGTGGTGGGGTTCAACGCGGTGGTGGCCAGCTCGGTGCCCCTCGGTGGGGGCCTCTCCAGCAGCGCCGCCCTCGAGGTCGCGACCTACAGCTTCTTAGAGGCCCTCACCCAGTCACCTGCTCAGAGGTAACGCTTGGTTCCTGGTAATGCTTAGACTATTTATTTTAACCATCTGATCCTTATCATCATTACCTTCGCAATATAGACCAGTTATCTTTTCCATCTAATCGATAATATCATAATCGACACGCTAAAGCGAACAATCATTACGTACCTTTGTTAACATACCAGTTATCATTACCATCTCATCCTTATTCCTTATTATCATCAATGGGATGCATACCAATTTCCAATATATTCTGAGAATATATTCATCATTATTCATCATTATTCATCAATATATTCATCATTATTGCTACGTATAGTCTAATGTGTCCAATTACCATTATCATACGTGATCCTTACGGTAATTATCATTGCACTACATACTCTTGCCATACCAAATCGACCATGCCTAATCTAATCCGATGAATTTTCATTATGCGAGAGGATGCTTCACAATATTTAATTGCAGTACAATATACGACATATCGCCAGGCAATCTTTCTTATCTTGCCAACCAACTTAAAAAAAATCAAAAAAATCGCCAACCCTGCAACCAAGTCTGGTCAAACGCAGACGCGGAACCCGATTGTGCGGCCAGCGTTACCTATTGTGATCACTGAGGCAGAACTGATTCAGTCAGTCGAAAATGTCCTTTAGAAATAACGTTTTACGTGCGAATTCGAATCGCATAACAACTAATTATGCAGTCTCTGATTCACGAAGTACCTATGACGTCAGAAAATTCTTATATTTGTTCCGCAATCCAGAGGATTAATACGAGAAAATGTTTTTACCTGGTGGATGTATGCTATTTAAGTTGTTTTGGGATTTTTGTTCTTGAAGTATTTCGATTCCATCAAGTTTCAAGTCCCGGCTATAGACAACTTCTCTACATTCATGACCAGGTATAAACGTAGAACTAATTTTCCTAAATTGTGATAATATATGTAAATATTTCCTCAGGAGTCACTAAACTTTAAAAATGTACGTACAGCCCACGCGAGAAAGCGCTGGCCTGTCAGCGCGCGGAGCACGACTTCGCTCTCATGCCGTGCGGCATCATGGACCAGTTCGTCTGCAGCATGGCCGAGGCTGGCAACATTCTTCTCATTGACTGCAGGT
>NW_025931748.1:0-289 GCF_000764305.2 Hyalella azteca | reverse complement strand
TCCAATGTCACTGCGATGGTGAAACTAGCTCTATAATTTACCACCGACAAAAACTCGACTCGACCTTTTTCCAGATTGCATATTTGTAGAAACCCAAAATTACTTTAAATTACCCAGACTTGTAACAAAGAAAAAATGTAACGAAAAAAACTCTATGTTCGCCATTTTGAATAATGTAATAATGTGTTCGCCATTTTGAATAATGTTCAATAATGCTATTGAATCTAAGGAAAACCACTACCATTCGTGCGTGTTGCATCTACTAGCACTCCTCATTCGTGTGTGTTGC
>NW_025931747.1:0-15689 GCF_000764305.2 Hyalella azteca | reverse complement strand
TTACGGACCAGGCAATAAGTCCAGCAGCTATCTCAATCAATCGTCAGCTATGGAAAGATCGGGTTCCAAAGGCCGGATCCCTTGTGAATCAAGTCACGAAAAATTCAAGAATCGGCAACAGGCCATGGGCCTATTTCTTCAACGACGACACTTCTATTCTATGAGAACACATGGCAAAATACTTTAGGTGAATCGCATATTAAAACACGTACAATTATACACAAACTTGATGTGTTGAATGTGTTTAAATTTGTCGATTCAAAATTCATTTGGTCACGATGCTGACTAAATGAAAAACGGAGAAGTTCAGATAAGTATTTTAATATTTTTGTTATAAGATGTAATAAGAAAAAAAATAAACCCATTCCGCTCACGAAGCCTAACTATTCAATGAATTTTTCCAGTATTTTAACAGCTTTTTAGCTGAAATATTACTAACGTTATTAATTTTCATAGTTTGGAGCAAATTAGGAAACCAGAAATCTGGAAATTTTCTGCATACAATACTAACTTAGGCAGTGCCGTTACAAATTTTTCAATATTAAGTTTGCAAGGTTAGCATCGAGGAAATGAGTATACACGAACTAAATCAATGATGCATAGAATTGCAAGCTTTCGTTAATGTATATTTGCATCCTCTTATAATTACTTTCTGAGGCTTCAGGGCCTGCCGTCATCGCAAAAAATCAAGTAACTCTTTATTCCCATGCGCAGTCAGTCAGCATATTTGTCAGATGGCATTGAAGCGACGCAAATATTTACGTTTAATCGCTGCAAAGTTTCATAAGGGGAGGGCACGTAACAATGGAAGCCGGAAAGAAACTCTGAGAGACTATATAAGACGTGAGCACGAAATTAAAATTTTACGGAAATCTCGAAATTTATAATTGGGGCGAGAAAATAGAGATAGTGAAATCATGTAGATGATTCAATTGTAATTTCGTATCAGTATAGGACTAACAATTGGATAATTATCAAAAACAACTTATTTTGGTGATTTCTTAACATTTTTATAGAAGAATGCTCGATTAAAACTTAGGTTTATAATTGTATTCCTATTGAAGCAAACCTTGCATATTTCGTTGCAAAGCGTTCCTAAGAAATTATTATTCTTGTGATGATGATATTTAACCTTCAAATTTGTAATGAATTGATTATTTTATTGAGTTTTTCCGACAAAAAATAGGATTCACCTGTGATATTTTACTATTTCGAGTTATTGTTCTGATTTCTCCATCGTAATATAATTGTACAATTGTAATGTAATTTGAGTGTTGGGACTATTTAAATGAGGCAAAAATCTATTGTGCTGTGTCTTCAGGCTGATTTAAAGAACAATTCCGAAACATTTGAACAATATTCGTTTCAATGGGTAATCTAGCAATTGTCCTTAGTCCGATACTGTATGTTCTTAAGGTACAGTATATTCAACGTCATGCCTTTTTTGCATTGATTCATACCCTAATGTATTTAATCCTTCTCATCGTGATCCAGTTTTTTAAATCAGGTGACAAGGATCAGTAATTGAGTATTATTTCCGGCAGGTCCAAAGTTCAACACTGAATTCAATTAGGATTTTCAGTGAAATTCATGAACGTCGGAGGATGAAACGATCGCAAATAAAAAATTCATTCGCTTTCTGGAGTAAAGTGAGACCGTATTCCTGACGGCAGGATGAATATACAATGCATTTCATTTTGCTGGGGATGTGCTCAATGCAAGAAAAATATATGTTCGTGAATTATAACGCATTTTTTAGTCACATTCAACATGTATTTTAATGTTTTTAATATTAATATTTTTTTATTCGTGTCATAAACATCATTACACTATTTCTAAAATCTGGAACCGGAGTATTCAGCGTATCCAATTTATTTTCATTGTGTAAAATCCTTTTCAGTTATTGTAAGTATAGTTTCTCGTCACATTTGAAAGATTTGTAAAAGTATACAAGGATGATTGCGTTTCTTCAACTGGCTAGTTGTCACAAGCAGGTGCTATGTTCAGGTGCAATTAAATGGATTAGTACGGGGGTGCCTCATGAGACATGCGATATCCAATAAATAATATTAAAATTATACTAGAAAAACGTATTATTTACATGGAGTTCATGGAAGACGCTTTCGCTGTCTACTTGAAAAGATTGAACTTTGTTTCTCGAAGGATGAAAGCGAGCGAACGTACACCAAGGTGTCAATAAATTAATTTTTATCTTCAATAGAGTAAACGATGTTCAGGAACTACGATCTAAGGACTGGATATATTCCACCAACTTTGTCATTCTTTGAAGTAAATTATTTTCTTTATATTCGTCGAGTTGCAGAGAATCGACATCGGTATCGAGTGTCTCTGACACCTTACAGAATGACGCTCCATTTCATCAAAGCTCTGATTGTGTTTTATGGGAAACTCGCGCGTCGAATATTTTTCCGGCAACGTTCTGCATTTTGCCGGAAATTGTCTGTCGCCAATTTCATTTTGAATCTTATGTGCGATAGCATTGATGAAAGAAACTGCGTTCAGTAGAAACGTGTTGAGATTTGCTGGCAAATAATAAATAATAGTAAAAGATAATTAATAGCAAATGAATAGTAATATTGATAAAAATAGTGATAACTAAGCTGTATGATAACAAAGCGAATAATCAGTACAAATTCTTTATGTCTTGGATTATAGAAGAAACTACCGGATGCACAATTATGTTTTTTGATCCATTATACAGTTTGGGACACAATCACCTCGAACACGAACTCAGAATAGCAGCAACGCAAAAATTTTGCCCTCTGAAATTTGTATAATATGATAATTCACATACCTCTTCATCTTCTCTGCCGTATCTGAAAGTGAGCACAAATTGTCCGTAGATTTTCCTGTCTTTAGCGTAGCTCGTGTCGACCAACATAACCCCTTGCACAGGCTGCATCTGGCCCTCTGACTGCGCCAGCTCTCTCTTCTCCACGTACACGGTGAGCTTGCCGTTGGGAGAGGTCTTTTTGAAGACTCTAAAGAGGATAGGAACAAATTGCTGTACGAGCAAGAACATTTAGTGGAAACCAAGGACGAATTATCGGAAAACGATAAACCGCTAGAGGAAGTTTGATGGCTCGACCGTCGCTCAGCTTCCAGTTCACATAATGATGGGAGAAATAATGTCTCTAGACAATTAGATGATCACAAATGCGTGAGGATGATTTGTTAAATGTCATATCAAATAATAAAATTAATTTGGCGAAAGGTGCAAACGTTCTCGTTATCAGCTACATTTTTTCATTTATAATAATTTAATAACCAAAAGCATTCTAGACTAAAAACAATACATGTATAGTGTAAACCTAGTCAGTGCAGGGTACATATTGATTGGAATAAGTATTTAATTAATCGGAAAATATTGATTCCTTGTCGAAAATACGTATACAAGCAACGCTTTACGTTGTCAGGGCCGTGAGACAAAGGATCATATTCAACAAGCTATAAAGCTGTCACCCGGCCGTGCCTTTATACAAATCAATTCGTGCGAAATTAAATGAAAATCTCTGATAGAATTTTATTCTCTTAAACTGAGTCATCCATGATCCAACTTTCGATTGTGTTGGCAGCGGGACTTTTAGCTCAATCACTTTTAATTTTTAAAGAGGTCGATCGTTTTTGTTGCACCAAATTTGAATATTTTAAACAAATTTTCTAACCATCATCCGCGCGCCAGAACTATATATCCGGAACACGGCTTCAGGGTAACGACGCTGGAATCTCCATGGAAGCTGCACATGACACTTGATTCTGCTCGCTCGTGTGATGCAGCTTTGGTCGCAATCTATATATTGTTTGCATTATTGTCCATTTATACGTATCATTCCTACATCATTACTTAAGCAGCCTAGCTGATACTGTGTACTGGAGCGTTAAAATATGTTAATGTTTACATGAAAAAAATGACGCTGTACGTTGCCGTGTGTCGCGCGAAGGCTCGCTCGAACTGGGGCAACCGTGGCAACTGTAATATGGGCTTAGACTACAGACTAATGTAAGTTAGGCTTTGATTTATTGGCTCAGTTTAAACAATTAAGGCTTTGTAGACACTTTTGAAAGAAAAAGAAGAAAAATGGTGCGTTACAATTCATATTAAATTGATAGAGCTAAACCATCAATGACAAAATTTAAAACACTAAATTTTAAAAACTAAGTTAAGTGAAATGAGAATCTCGAAGAGTCTGGTTAACATATGTCAATGAACGACTTCTGTACGGGAAATTCACGTGATGAAATCAGACAAACTTGTCAAATTGACGTCAGGCAGGAAAAAACAGTCTAGAGGTGGCTGTTTAGTACCTAATAAAATATATATACTTACGAACGGTTTGTGGATCCGATAACAATAATTTGACAGTACAAGACACCAGGCGAAAGTTTTGGAGCGAACCCATTTTATCCTGCTCCTGATTTATGGCCAACGCCAGTGACTTGTTGACCGATGTTCCTTCATTCTCCCAGGAAGACTGAATTCAAATGACAAAAACCGATAAATGAGGCCTTAAAGAAGCACTTTTGGTGAATTTAACGAGGATAGTTTCAGCAAGTTACCGAAACGGCAGCCAAATGCTTTCTCGCAACGTTCTTCGATGAAGCTCGTTTCCACGATGTCCTTCAACCAAGTCCACACGCAGCAGTCTGATCGCCGTCGCAGTTGATTTTATTGCATAATGCCGAATAATCTACTGTACTCTTACAGTTCCAGATAATATTCTGTAGCAACGTGAGTGGTAATGATGAAAGGATTAAAAAAAATTAAATTGACCTTTTTGGCCTAAAAAACTTTTCGATTTGTTTACGTGCGTGTGTAAATTTGAAAATTTCCGATAAAGTTTCCAAGATCTTACTCTAAACTCTAATACCTCATAAATAAAGGCATAATAAATTCCTTTTTGATATTTTATCCCCTGTTGTAACCAAAATGGGAGTCCAGCTAATAGATCCAAAAAATATAAAATTGGAATCAGAATAAATATACTTACGAAAGAAGAGGCTACCTAATGGTGCAGTGTCATTAGAAATATTGTTGGTGCTTCATTGAAGGTTTGAGAAATTGTGAAAAAAGTTTTTCCAAAAGTTCTGCAGTTCTCACCTTGATGCCTACGTCGATAAAGACCGCAATGCGTTATTGTTTTTCTTCTCCGAGCAACAGTTGGAACTTCAGAGTTTGCCAACAGACAACACATATTCAAGGCCTCAAAAAATTGATGTGTTCTCTAAATATGTCAGGTAACATCAAGGCGCGAGATAAACCCATAGCTTGTGGCAGAAATTAATAATATTGCTTGGGGAGTAACACAAAATTATAGCTCGGCACATCCATGATATCACTGAAAGCAATGCAATTGAAAGTTTAATAGTGTATATTTTTACCATTCAAGAACAATCACTGTTGTATAGACAGGTCCTGAAATTTTAATATTTGTAATATTGTTAATGCACGAAAAACAAAGAGGTAATAACAATTGAGGGTTTGATGTCATGGCTACCGAGAATGAGGACGTTCCATAGCGGGCGAGGAGCTCGGGAGACCGTAACACTAACAATTTAGGCTCGAAGAGCGGGACACAATAGTGGAAGGATACATTGTTTTGGCCTCATAACATTCCCAAAAATTCAAACCTTTGATTTTTAGCGCATTTTCTCATTTATGAAAAAAATGCACTATTGTGCTCGCCATGTCCGTCTGTCTGTCCGTCCGTGACTTCACGTTTTCGTCGACGAGAAAATGCGCTCTCTGTCTCTCACTGCAGTGAGTACTGAGTTATATTTCTTATAGATTTTTTACACAAACAGTAATAATATATGTTAAGAAATTGTCACAAATGGCCGATCCCTTAGACTTACAGAATTCCGCATTGTTGTTGTTTATAATTTTTTCACTTCAGCTGTCTACAAATGGACGTTTACAGGGCAGGGACAGGAAATGAGGTAACCGGTTTTTCGCCCACGGAAAATCAGATTTTTCATTCATAGAGTAGCCAATTTTAATGATTTCCATATCACTCAAATCACTTTGAAGTTTTTGTTTGAGAGCCGTGGGTTTTAATTGTAGTGATTTTTGGGGCCGTGAATTTTCTAATCGTTCCAAAAATAGGATCTACAGTTTTTCAAATCCCTGTATGCTTCTTCTCTACATCACTCTTACTTATACCCACAAGAGTATAAATAACGCGCATTCAACCAATATTTTTAAAGTCAACAGAATTCATTTCTTACACATGATAAACGGGTTGGAAGGCATCTCTGAAGAGGGAGACTTCAGAAGAGAACAGGAGCTCAACGGCAACAAACATGATAAAAAACATGTCAATTCGCAGCAAACTACGGCCCGCATTTCCTTAATACTTCATAATCACTGTCGGCATATCCACTAATCCCTGTCCACTAAACCACTAATCCCTATTGATGGAATCTCTCATGAAATGTTAAACATTTGTGTAGGATCAGCTAAGACAGCGTATGCCATGTGACCACCACAAATATGGCACCTTTTGAAGTCCGAGTGCACAACCATTTATATTGATTTGTTATAAGCCTTTCAGGTATTGTTAAAAGTAAAGGAAAATGATACACAAGAATTTTGCCCTGCCAGTGATTGTTCTCACAACACGTTAGTATATATGCTGCACAAATCTTAAGTGGTTTTAATATTTTGTTGAACCTTGAATAACCAGAACTACCTGTAAAAGTTTTCTTTCCAAAACATAAGCTGGTATCAGTTGGGTCTTGAATGATCAAATTCGGTTGTGCAAAAATTATTAATTATTTCATATTTTTGCCCTAAATGTCGATTTTACTGATAAAAAATCCTTGGTAGTTTTAGTGCTGTATTGCCTGCAGGTATGTCAATTAAATTACTTGATCCCTCAAAATTTCTGTGCTGAATATGATAAGAGAAATGACGTATTGCGTCCACATGTCCACTGGGAAATTTATTCCGCGAACATTATTTGCATTTTGCGGCAGCCGTTTGAAGTGCTCGTTAAAATACGGCAGTGCTTTTGCGTTGAATTCACAATGTTGACCTCCGATGAATGTACGTACAGTAGACGTTCGAAGAAAGTTTCGACGAAAAATACTTAGCAGATTCGATTTTTTTCCATGAAACAGGTAAGATTTGCTTATATATTTGGTTAACATCAAAAATTTATTAATAATTCCTCAAGTTTGAACGTCTTTGATCATCATGTGTATAATGCTTCCCATTGTGTCACGTTAATAGACGATCAAAACTTAATCTATTTATTGACGGGGGTTCATACCACCCTGATGTGTACCACCCCTATTCATACTCTGCTTACTTGGATTGTATTAATCATTTCCAGAAAGTTGATGCTTCTTATGTGCTTAGGTTTAAATTATTCAGTTCAATTTAATGGTTGAATCTGGCTCCTCACAGAAGATTAAAGCTCATTAATTATGACATAGAGTTTTTATTTTGAACCGAACAAAATTTCACCATAAATTTACTGGATGTGTTAAATTTTTTCTCCAAGAAATAAGAACAGGATTTTTTTCTGGAGAGTATTCTCCTTCGACGAAGTTTAATTTAAACGTGTAGCAATTCTCAAATAGTAAAAATAACTATTCCGAATTCTAAAAGTTACCGGAAAGTGAATCACTCGAGAGGTAACAATTATAATATAATCCTCCTATAACAGCTACAAAGACTTATTTCTAATTCAAGCATTGGCCAATTCTCCACGACTTTGACTCATGTTTCTGGTCACGCTCTGATTGTCAACAATAGCGACCAATGTTGCCGCTATCCGCAAAATTGAGGAGGCTTGTAGATCAATGGAATAATTTACGCTATTCCTGCACAGCGTTCTATTGTCGTCAGCTACATACATTTTATAGAAATGACATGCAATCAGTTAATAACTCTGATCAATTAAATTAAACACCGTAGTTTCAAGATTGGCATGTTTTCCATACTTAAAGGCTTTAGACTAAGGTAAGTCTATAATATCTAAAATACATTCCATTTTTATCTTAATTAATTTAAATTTAAATCTGAGTAAATTCAATTTATTCCTTCACCAACAAAGTTGAATAACTTCGGCCAATTTGCTCGATTTTTTTTTCTAAATTGCTTTGCTAAGGTTGAACAATTTTTATTAACAATTTTATATTTTTACATATTTTTTATAGTATATTTTTTTTTATTTTTGTTAGGAATAATTAGTTCCCAAATTTTTTATACGTCTACTGGAATTTAAAATTATTTATAGATAACTAAAAATATTTTTACCGAAGTAATGCTGTCTCTCTGTGTTATTAATTTGGTTCGTTGTAATTAATCTACGTCAACTTTTGCTCAATTTCAGTTTCGTTTCAGAACATATAAATGACTTTCCTCGTTACCTCTTCACCATTCGATCGTAGTAAACATAAAGCGCACCCACTTTCTAATATATAATTCACAACTTTAGCTAAGAAAAGTTCAACAATTTATTTCAAATTTAAACATAGCAGGAGATTTCATCTGAACTCCAAATATGTACATGTTTAGCTTAACTCCAAATTCGTGTTTCGCTAAATTTATTTTCCGGAGTCCCAGCGGACGCGATCAGAATGAGCGTCAAGATGATGCATGGCCACGCCAGTCGATCTCATCAGCAGAAATCATCTAATTTCGGAGTGAGCAACAGTTAATTAGTATGCAGTCAGAAAGAGAGAACCTGGATTTTATTAATTTCTAGGCGTAGATTATATATGTCATGCAAAGTGGTTAAATGAGTAATAAAAATCAAGGTTTCAGTGGAAAGCTGGAGGAAAATTATTCATAAAATATGTTTTTAAAATTAAATTAATGATAGTGTGAATAGAAAGTTCTAAGGTTGCAAATGTTTAGCTATTGCCTGAAATTTGTGCTTTGCCTTAAGTCTGAGCATAATCAGTGGGAACATTTGAAGAAAAGTTGAGTAAGTAACCTCACGACCTTAAGGCAAGCCATAAGGCAAGCTTTACAGCAAGAATCCAAAAGAGAGAAAACGGCAAGTAGGTTCATCGTATCTTTTACTAAAACGCTGCATGTGGTTTTCTATATATGGTGAATTTATTTCTGTGCTTTGTTTTTAGCGCCTTTTTCTCATTTATGGAAAAAAATTCGCTATTGTGCTCGCCATGTTCGTCCGTCCGTCTGTCTGTCCGTCCGTGACTTCACGTTTTTGTCGACGAGAAAAATGCGCTCTCTGTCACTCACTGCAGTGAGTACTGAGTTATATTTTTAATGCTTCTATATTCTTAGTGAAGCTACGATTTGAGCAGACAAATGATACAAGCTTCTTATTTTTTGCCAATATAGGGACTATTGCCTAAAAATTTAAGTTCTGAGTCATGTTGTGCTAGAATTAATTAAATATGAATATATAAGACAATTTTCAATCTCCAAGCAAATATTCAAGGCGATCTCACAAAATGGAAATTTATACAGTAATTAGACGTTGGGATTCAGACTTCATTGCTTCTGGATTTCCAAGATTATGGATTAATTGTCTACAAAAAATTAAATGTAATAAGTTGCGTAAAACTTTTCGCACTAAACGAAAAGAATACAAAATACAAAAAATACGAAAAGAATAAACGACGACGCAATTATTCTTGTTGCTCTAATTGTACTTGATTTTTGTCTTGAAACTAGCAGTGTCCTGTATTCACCTGTGGCTGTTATAAAAGTAATTTCGATCAGTATGTCAAACATTGCATAATCAAACTATATATGTTGCACTCTGAAATTCTGCTTCTAACGTTTTCGTCCTTGATGAGTTGCTCTCAGGTTAACCCTTGATGCACAAGATCTCTGAAGCTGTTCGAGAAACTTCATTAAACATCAAGTGCGCCTTGATGATTTTGACAAATGTTCTCGAGTGAGTAACATATATTTTTCACGAAACAATGTATATTCAAGCAAAGATGTCAGCCTCATGAACAAATAACTAGCTGCGTGTGAATATGATTGGAATTTTCAGAAATTAACGAAATTCTCATCAAGTCCTGGAACAATTTAACTGTAGATTATTTCTGCCGTGGATTCTGCTAACCGAGATCCGAGATACAAAACCTGTTTACAGGAGCTTTGCAACATGAGGAGTTCGGGCTCAAGCTTCCATGGATCTTTCTGAAAGCTCATTTGACTGCAAGTGTTGTATTCAAATTTCTGAGCCAAAAATTTGATTCTTATTATTTTCTCAGGAAGCAACTAAACAACCAAATTCAGAAGTCCTGCTGATATCCCGATTATTTGGTACTATCAATACACAATATGTACGTGATGCATTCCCATGTTTTTTCTCCTCATTGGAATTAGTTAGAAACATGCGGTTTGTTTAAAATGAGCGGGTACGCATTACAAATGTGTGCTAGAGATGGCAGCTCTGTGCGGAAAAGAGAACCATATAGGGGCAGCGGCATGAGTTAGGGTTGTTTTCGATTCTTAAAGTTGGCGACGTTTTCATTATACGTCGAGCGTGCATGTTATCGTTCGCTTCTTGCTGTTGCGTGCTGTAACATCAATTGAATGGATGAATGCTACGGGTGCGTTGGTTTAAAGAAAGGACGTCGTGTGACTACGAACAAAGACAGCCTCAGCCTCACATAAGCCGGTCAGCTGACACGATCGAGCGATTGCAGAAAGCTGGTAGTATGCATGGACATTCATAACAAGGAACTACCTTGAACGATGAATACATAAATAATATTTCGATAACTTTATAAAATATTGATGAACTCGTGAATTTTTCCAGTGTTGCACATGTTCGAAATTTATTTCATTATGTTCTTATTTAACACAAACCTGGCTTCTGAGATATCAATGACCAAGTAGCAGTGAAACAATGAAAAAAATTAACAATATATTTATGTAATATATTTTAATGTTGTTTTAACAATTTGGGAACACAATTTTATTTCATGATATACGACAGTCAAATTCAGAATTCATCAATTATTAGTTTGTCATCACATGCGCTTCCTAGCAGCGCAGGTCAGCTAGCCATATTCACTGATCCAGCATCTTCAGCAGGAGCCGAAATTCAGGAAGCGTTTCAAGGAAGATGAGCTGGTAAAGTATAAAGAGCTTTACACTTTTAGATTGGATTTGCATTCAATCCCGCATGAATTTACATGAGCCTGGAGCCGAGAAAATTTATCTTCGCTTCGCGATATTGCGCGGTGACAGGAAATTTAAGTACAAAAAGTTACTGAACACACAAGAGGAAATTGAAGCCTGTGACAAGGATGACTATACTAGAGAATTCGTTTATCTTAGGGAGATCTAACGCACGGAGGAGCATGAATATATTACTGCAGTAATATAGAATCACTTTTAGGTTATTATTATCCGGACGTAAAAAGCTCTTATTTATCCTCTTTAATTTGGCGTTGTGGCATATGCGTCTCAAAAAAGTGTAAATGAAAAAACATCTAAAACCTATTTCAGTGGTCTCTACACAAAGTGATCCAAGTAATACTCTTTGCTGCCCTGAGTACTGTGCCTCGCTGTCAAGTACACCTCACTGCCCAGTGTTCTATGGAGGTAATTTTCATTCTGAAATGGTTGGAGGAACGATAACAAAATGGAAATAAGCGGCCACTGAGCTGTCATGGTGGAGATGAGGACTGACAGTCGAGCGTCGATATATCGAGCCGCAGTCTCGACGTCGAACGCTCGCCCAGATTAAGGCAGTGTGGGTAGCGTTAGTGTGATGGGAGTTATAAAATGGTAATGAGGGATTAGAAATGTAAAAAATTCAAGTATATGTATATTATATACAGAAACTTATCAAAGTGCTATCATATGATTGTGAAAGACTGAACAAGAATATGAATGACTGTATACGAAGCTTTTTTGATAAATTTTATTCCAGTTATTACTTTTCTTCATAAACTTTCACATCTAACGATAAAGT
Source organism: Hyalella azteca (assembly GCF_000764305.2). NCBI lineage: Eukaryota > Metazoa > Arthropoda > Malacostraca > Amphipoda > Hyalellidae > Hyalella > Hyalella azteca. The sequence goes on along the minus strand of NW_025931747.1, from coordinate 3,747 downwards.
ATCAGACAACTCAAATAATAGTAATATATATGATAATGAATGTTTCTATTTTACATTTTCGTAGTGTTTTCCGGAAAAAACTGATTGTAACTAAAACTGATGATTTAGTTACGAACATTGGATCGAATTACAAAAAAAAAAATCATACAATCCAAGCATTTGAAATGATTGCAAAGTTATATGAACACATACAGCTTTTTTCGAACGGGTGCCAAGTCGTTAAAATGAAGTTTGGATTGATATTTCGCTAGAGTTTAAAAATAACGATTAAATAAACGTTGTTTAGTTCATGGGACGACGGAATGCTGGTGAGAATAGACAAATGTGCGTTGAAGAACTATTTGCATTTAATTGATGACCTCTTTAAGTTATAGATAAACAAACTAGACTAAAGAAAAGATGGGAATAAATTGGGCTCAAATTAGAGATGTAGATGATGATGTAGATGTAGAGTAAATGACATTTTCTGTGATTTTTAATCATTTCTCTTTTATTGATATGATATTGCCATATTCATACATTATCCTGTTATTGATCGTATGGCATCTCCAAAAAAATTCCATATGCTATTTGTAAGGTGCTAGACGCAATATGAAAGGCTCCTGAATTAATCTGGAAATGGGGTAAAATGGGACACTTGAAATAAAACTCAATTTTAAAACATTTGAAGCATGCAGAGTGTACTCATCTATTACTAACAGTACTCTGAAGTCCTCCTCTTCCTTTGTAGATGATGTAAATGTAGAATAAATGAAATTTTCTGTGATTTTTACTTGGTTTTTCTTTATTGATATAATATTACCTTATCCATAAATTACCTTATTATTAATGTGATATTACTGTATCCATGGACATGCCATTGAGCATTGACAATGACCTTGTCCACTGCAAGCTTCATATCAGCAGCCATGTAGCATTTCTTCTGTATCTGTAAGCTTACAGGATGGTTTGTAATTTGTCTCTTATACACATCTAGATGTGTATAAGAGACAGTGCCGGTGCTCTAGCCCTTTAAGCCCTGGTNGTAATATTTTGAATGAATGAATAGATTTATATTAATAGATGTGTATAAGAGACAGTTGTTACCCCAGCTCCTGGGGTTTCTTTGACCGGGTGGTAAAATCAATTTTATTTTTTGGTAAAATAACTCCAAATAACTCCAGGTTGTGGTGCATTGTATTAGAACTCTTCTAGTTACATATGCAAAAGACAAATTTTAGGAAAGTGTCATAGTTTGCAAATGGGAGGCGCCGCCCCCAATGGGCGAAATGTGACCACCTAATGGCAGCCGTGATGGGGTAACTTTGACCGGTTTGGAAATTAAGCTCAAATTACCATATATAAGACTCTGTATGTAGAGTCTAAAACATAAAGAAAAAAACATTAATAGGTGTATCATACATAAAATATGTTATATAGGTACCTAAGGTGATTTTAACTTAATTTCCAAGTCGGTCAATGTTACCCCCATCACGGCTGCCATTAGGTGGTCAAAGTTCCCCCATTGGGGGCGACACCCCCCATTTGCAAACTTTGACACTTTTCTAAAATTTGTCTTTTGCATATGTAACTAGAAGAGTTCTACTACAATTGATCAAAACCTGGAGTTATATCACCAAAAAATAAAAAAATTGGAGGGGGTACTCCGACTGTCCGACAGGCTTTAAATAATAGCTCTTTTTCGTGGGTCACATTATTAATTTTTCAACCTATTAGATATGCAAACTTTTTAAATCTTTCTATTGTGTTACATAGCCTCAGTATTAGGCCTTTGACAAAATTTTTCTATGTCAAATCATTTTCGAGTTTTGGGGGTTTTTGCTAAAAAAAACAAAAAGCGGTCAAAGTTACCCCGCCGGTCAAAGTAACCCCATTTTACGGTATGTAAACAAAGCCACAGAGGTGAATATGGAACAGTTTAGCATTGCGATCGATGGTTATTTGTGAATATTTTTGATTGTGATATTATAACATATTTCTGATTGTGAAATAATTTTGATTGTGATATTGACACTTGACAGTAGTGTCAACATTTGAACATCAAAGTTCTAACATCATGAGTTACGAGGTAAAAGTGAAAGGACTGAGTAGAGCTGGAAATATGGCTGAGGCTTAACTAATGTCATTATCATTTTATATGAATATGCCATTGATATCATTCTGGAACCAACATAAATAACTAAGGAATTTCCCAGTTCAAACATTTATTGATTTATTTATATCAATTTCGAAACTCCACATATTTCTAAAGGGAGTTGTGATGAGACCATGGGGTCAAACCATTGAGTTTAGACCATTGCAACTTGCAAGAGGGGCCCCAAGGGCCAAGGGCATGGCGCCTTGCTAAGGGTTAAGACCGCCGCACGGCAGTGGACCGCCATAAGTACCTCTCTTCGAAGTGTTAACATTTGTTGTAGAAAGACGACGATTGGAAGGAAGTTTTCAGCAGAAGAAATAATCAATGTTGTTACTTCATTATGAATATTTTCTTCAACGATAAAAATGATAACTCATGATACATTACTTGCTAAAACTTTACGTTTTTAATGCATTATTTCACCGTTCACTAACATTTCACTAACATTCGATTTCATTGAGGTATTACATTCAATACCATTAACAAATGGTATTTCAAATAAATGATGCACTCGAGTAAGTGGAAGTCAAGATATTACATTTAACCAAAAATAGACGTGAAAAACACACGTCTATTAAAATTCAAGCTTACAAGAACAAGTTACGGTATGAAATACTGCACAAATTAAGCAGCGTGTTTTATAATTGTATTTATACGAGACTTAATTAGGAAAATCAGCGTAATCTTGGGGGCATTAGTAGGCACTTTAGTGTAAATTCACCGCCTGAAGAGGCAATGATTACCGCTACATGTGAAAGAAGTTTTAAATAAATATGCGTTTAAACATTACTTTTTAAAGACAACACTTCTAAAGAGGCCAGTGTGTCTGATGTTACGCATGTACAATACATTTCTAATTTCATTTTTATATATTAAAAAAAAAATTTTCTACGTTTTTTGTAATTTTTTTAATTTTCAAATTATGTATTCTATCAATCGATTCAAGCGTTGTCTCCGACTTTACGCAAGTGTGCACAATTTCAGATCAATTGGAGAGGTAGAAGTGTGTTAAGGGGAGCGTCTACCCTAAAATTGAAAATTTTCACTTTTTCGGTTTTTATACTCATTTTAAAGCTGACATTCTGCCCTATCCAACGGTTTCGAAGTGTTAACATTTGTTGTAGAAAGACGACGATTGGAAGGAAGTTTTCAGCAGAAGAAATAATCAATGTTGTTACTTCATTATGAATATTTTTTTCACCGATCAAAATGACAACTCATGATAAATTACTTTTTAAAACTTTACGTTTTTATTGCATAATTTCACCGTTCACTAACATTTCACTAACATTCGATTTCATTGAGGTATTAAATTCAATACCATTAACCTAACATTTCACTAACATTCGATTTCATTGAGGTATTAAATTCAATACCATTAACAAATGGTATTGAATACCATAACATTTCAATACCATTAACAAATGGTATTTCAATTGATTGATGCACTCGAGTAAGTGGAAGTCAAGATATTACATTTGACCAAAAATAGCCGTGAAAAACACACGTCTATTCAAATTCAAGCTTACAAGAACAAGTTACGGTATGAAATACTGCACAAATTAAGCAGCGTGTTTTATAATTGTATTTATACGAGACTTAATTAGGAA
>NW_025931746.1:0-364 GCF_000764305.2 Hyalella azteca | reverse complement strand
AGGTTGCAGCATCGTCCTGGTGATGTGTAGTTATGCTACCTGCACGCGCGAGACGCATTAAGACGCACTTGATTGTGCTATCATTTCCATACGTTATTGTCGTTTGTTTTCATTGTATGCTGCAAAATGCACTAGGAAATTTGTACATGTTGGCTTTTATACAGGGTGTCCCAAAAAAAACGATACCCAACTTTGAATGGCTGTAATTCGAAAAGTTATAGAGTTAAAAAAATTTGAGAGGTCAGAATTTGTTCCTTATGTTTTTCTGCATCTCTCCACCAAAAATCAGACAGATCAATGTAGCCATAAGCGTTTGATAGAACTTTCAGTGACATGTGCTAAAATCGTGCTTGCGCAAAGTTTT
>NW_025931745.1:0-862 GCF_000764305.2 Hyalella azteca | reverse complement strand
CCGTCTGTCTGTCTGTCCATCCGTGACTTCATGTTTTCGTCGACGAGAAAATGCGCTCTCTGTCACTCACTGCAGTGAGTACTGAGTTATATTTTTTTCACTTTGAATCGCTGCTCATCTGTCATATGCTCCATGTTCTCTTCCTGTAGGAGAGAAAAGACCTCACTTAAATAGTCACTTTTTATCCACACTCGGACGCCATTGTTTCTAAGACCTCACTTAAATTTTTACTTTTTATCCACACTCGGACGCCATGGTCTCCCGCAGCAGGGCACGGCCCGAGGCAGGCAGTGGCAGACCGTTGGGCCGCTGACACTCGAAACGCTGTCAGCTGCCCTGAGGCGTCAGCACCCTCAGCTGCCTGCACTGACAGCTGACAACGCCAGGCGGATCTGCGCTTTGCCTGACTCCCTAGACCTGATGCTCAGCTGTAGGTATATTTTTTGTTAGCAGTGTTCTTAGGTCTGCATGTTTCTAGAGTAGTTGTTGATTCCACCCGAATCGGTTAACTGTAATGCCGAATTTATATAGTCACTTCGAACAGCGGATAATCACTCTCACATTAAATTTGAAGGTGTGAATATAATATTATGGATTAATACTTATGAATTAATGTATGATTACTATATGAATTAATGCAGTATTAATTTCATTAATAATACCAGCTGATCGCTCGTTTCGTCCTCACCTACCTCGACATGGTTGCCTAAATTTCACGCATGCACTTACTTTGATCCATCGAATATCCTCAACATTCATTATGAATTAAAAATTTGAAAATATGACGGAAGATGAAACAGATGTTGACTTACCCTGGTATATATGTATGTGTAAATGTGCGTATATATTTATGTTGGTGATG
>NW_025931744.1:0-800 GCF_000764305.2 Hyalella azteca | reverse complement strand
GGACGTTACGAAGAAGAACAGCACCGCAATCAACTCCCGCCGCCTCCCGCCACCGGTGCCGCCACCAGCCCCGCCATCCACAGGAGTTCTGCACGAACGAGATTCATAATCACACACTCAGCACAAATTCTTATTAATAATATCATAATTGTAATTCTACGAAGAGATTCTGGCGGGTGACGTCCAGTACAATCAGTACTTCAAGGTTCCGTCGCATCTCGAGGGAACTGAGAAAAAGTTTAAAAATGAAAACAAAAATTGAGGCAAGAAAAAGAGGTAAAAACGAGAACAGTCGAAGGCCCTAAGAAATATTTATGTCTTTAGGCGATGCAGGTACACCGGCCCAAATGAGCCGATGTTGCAGAAGCTAGCAGACTGCGAGAAATGACTGCGTGTCAGGATCCAGGCCAATATTTGGCCAAATTTCCTGGTGGCAGAGCGGACAAAATCACCAAGATTGCTGCAGCAAATTGAGGGTTCGAAACCCGCAACTGGTCTTGAAAATTCTGGTCGAAATAAGTTAGGTGTTCGGATGATTAAGAATCGAATACGACCAACAGGGCCTTCAGTGTCTAATGAATCTCAATCGCATTAAATTCTAAATATATCACGAGTGATACTGCTGCTGATAACTGCTGCTTATTAATATAGTGATATTGCTGCTTACTAACAATCAATATAGTCCAAGCGCTTCTCAACATTTCTATAATACAGGGTGCGCCACAGAAACTTACTTATTTGAAAAAATTCCTGTGCGGTTAGTTGGTCGGGTAGAGGGGCGAGAGGGGGTGCATCTGAAG
>NW_025931743.1:0-318 GCF_000764305.2 Hyalella azteca | reverse complement strand
GAATTTTGTATATGTTGTTTATGATATTATTTAGTTTTAGTTGTACGGTTTGTATTTGTTTGTTGTATGTGTGTGTGTTTTTTGTAGAGGGATGCTGCGGTTGTGATGGTCCCTAATTTTCTGGTTAAGTTGTTACCAGTTAGGTACCACTTACAGGTATTTTTTCATGTTTCAGTTTGCTTACAGTTATTTTTATATATCACCTTCCCTACATCATTGCTAAATGGATGTCTACTTTAATCTACCAATCTCAAAAATAATCATGTTATAATATAATATAATATTTCAGTTTGCTTACAGTTATTTTTATATATCACC
>NW_025931742.1:4610-5657 GCF_000764305.2 Hyalella azteca | reverse complement strand
GAGTTGTAATTTGTTAATTAGTATTTGATATCTGTTACTCTTATTCCAGTCAACTGGTCATTTGTTCGAATGTAGCCTGGATTGCCAAGTCTTCTTTATTTTACTACATAGACAATGCAAATAATTACGGTGGCTCTGAGAAAATTTAGCAAGCACGTCACATGTTATGCAGGTGAGCAACTTGGACATCTCCGCCGTGAATTACAAATGTACATTACGATAAGACTTAATTCTTTTTTATACATTTGCCTCTATAAATTGCTCAATTCATCACAATTTCTGCACCTTTTAACTTCTAAGCTTATACGAAGACACCTAGCGGTAAGTACTTAAGGCAGAAAAATTATAGATTAATTATTGTCGAACTTTCATATTCCTTGCGAAGTTGAGTGCAGACCGATCCGCCATGACTGAGCACGCGCGTATTTTAGCTATGACTGAGCTATTTCACAAAAGCTGCTGAAACCTCAGCCGCCGCTGTCGACTGTATTATGAAAAAACATTTAACATTAATATATTCCATGAGTAAACTAAACGATTCTTGTTCTGAAAATTTTTTTTTTACGTTATATGTTTTCTTATTGTAATTAATATATTCATTAACCTATATCACAAAGAGCACATACATCATGTATGTGTGTGTTTCATTGCAGAAAATTGCTGAACACGAAGCATTTTTTTCTCTGTAATATGTAATAATTTTCTTGTCTCGACCGCTTGAAATATGCAGCCATCAGTCGGATGTGCTTGCGATGCCGGCAAGTTAATGGCAGAATTATTCATAAATTTATCCAGAGAAAAATATAATAAAATTCAGCTTATGGTGACCCCATGCATTATGTAGGCAGGATTACTTACATTTCCCTTCTTTCTCTCTTGCGGGCTGCTGACGTCCCGTGTAAGCGACCTCTTGTTCGAGTGTCTTAGTTTCTGTTGCTTTTCACCTGTCCCTCCTTGTCATCTGTCCCTCCTTGTCACTTGTCCCTCCTTGTCACCTGTCCCTCCTTGTCACCTGTCCCTCCTTGTCACCTGTCCCTCCTTGTCACC
>NW_025931742.1:0-3736 GCF_000764305.2 Hyalella azteca | reverse complement strand
AAAGATATTTAAATGTGTTTTTTGAAGGATCCTTGTTTTGAAATGGATCCTGTAATCACGTTGAACTTCTGTTATTGACATCGTTATTGACTGTAGCGATAATTTTTGTTCTTTCTTCTTTGCTGTAGCGAATCATGATGAAAATTTAAGGCTTGATAATTAAACACAAATTTAGCAAGCTATACAGGATAATGACGTAACTATGATGCAATATTACCATGAAAATGTTCTTCTTTTAAATAAAACAAGTTTCAACTTCATAACGTTCTTAGTTTTTTATTTATTAACAAATTAAAAGGGTTACTTAATTCTGAAACACCCTATATATAATTGTAAGATTTAACGAGACTCGAATTTATTCCTTCTTACTAGCTTCGCACTCAACCATCCTCGAGACGGTTGGTGGAAGCTTCAAAAATAATACAGTAAAATCGTGTAAATGGAGGAAATTCTACACATATTTGTGAAATGAATGTACGCTAATCAGCCAAGACTGAGCACGTGCATGCATCAGGCGCTGACTTAACTATTCTATATTCCCGGCTATCTTCATCACGCCTACTTCTACAGTAACCAAATTTATTAACCATCATCACAACAAACGCATGCATCGAGTATATGTAAGAATCATCGCTTAAATATTCTTAGCGTGGAACACTTATTTTCTTTAATTTGGTACACGACTGCATTTGCCATGGGCCTATTTCTTCAGTGCCGACACTTCTATTCTATTCTATACATGCGGCTATCTGTCTGATGTGCTGCGATGCGAGCAAGCAAATGGTAGAATTATTCAGAAATATTATACGAGAAGAATATTATATTATATTAAATAAATATTATAGGAAGTTTCAGCTCGCGGTGAGCGGAAATACAGTATTAATTTTCTTTAAATTCACATCTATGATTCGTCAGAGGAACCGAACGATAATAATGTCACGATTGCTCGAGTAGCTAATTAACTAGATATTTGAAGGCAAATGATATGCATCCACAGTTTTTTGTGATTTTTGTAAATTTTAATTTAAATTAATATTTAACCTAAATTTCAAAGTCATCCAAGTGATGTTGTGAGCGTTTGGTGGCTGGTATGAAGCTTGACTGTTTACCTGAGTTATCCCAAAACGTTCGCCACGCGCTGCGTGCTTTGTAATCAGAGGTGATAGCCCAGTAAGTCTACGGACTACATGAAATGAGTTCTGAAAATAAGATAAAATAACAGTTATATCGGCGCTGAAGAGTAGGACTGATGTGGCCTGTCGCCGATCCTGGTAGTTTTCCTGACTCGTTCACAGAAGATCTAAAATCGTGTCATTTGACCGGATCTTTTCAGGACTGACGATAGTTTGAAGAAGCTACTAGACTTCCACCGGGTTCGATATGGTGCTAGGCATTTCATGTCTGAACATATATTTTTCCATAGCTTTATCTAGTCTGTTCTTGAACGCGTTTATACTTGGAGCGTCAACGATGTAATCAGGGAGGCTGTTCCACATGTCGGTGATTCCCCATCACACGACTTTTCAACATGTAGCAGCAGCTCTTCCTCTCCCTTCCATGTATAAATTAACTAACTACAGGGTGCGCCAGAGAAATTACTTATTTGAAATGTCAATGAAACCAAAGTACTTCAATTTTTGTTATAACTTTTTTTATTAGAGAAAAATAATATCCCAATTTTTTTCATACAGTCTTAAAAATGACATCGGATAAATGGCGACCCCCATGCATTGGGCATACACTGATGAAGTCGATTTTTGAAATTCGAATCCACTCTTTACAGCATATCAATCGGTATGTTGACAATGGCGTCGTGAATGTTGTTCTTGAGGTGTGCTATGGTCCGTGGTCGATCGACATAAAGCAGAAATTTCAAATATCCCCATAAAAAGAAATCGCATGGAGTCAAACCTGGAGAGCGTGGCGGCCATTGGAGATCGCCTCTGAGAGAGATGAGGCGGTCGGGGAAATGTTGTCGCAACAAATTCATTGAGTCTCGTGCTGTGTGTGCTGTGGCTCCATCTTGCTGAAACCACACGTTCCTAACGTTCATTGCGTGTTCCTAATGTGTTCGTAACGTTCATTGCGTGTTCCTAATGTGTTCGTAACGTTCATTGCGTGTTCCTAAAGTGTTCCTAACGTTCATTGCGTGTTCCTAACGTGTTCCTAACGTTCATTGCGTGTTCCTAATGTGTTCGTAACGTTCATTGCGTGTTCCTAAAGTGTTCCTAACGTTCATTGCGTGTTCCTAACGTGTTCCTAACGTTCATTGCGTGTTCCTAACGTGTTCTTAACGTTCATTGCGTGTTCCTAACGTGTTCCTAGCGTTCATTTCTTCGAGTCTTGGAAGAAAAATATCTCCACTGTCTAGCAACCAACACAATAAAAAAGAGTCACACCTGTTTTCCCTAATACACACGCATACTTAAGAAGCAGGTAAAAAATCCGAAGGAAAACTAACTAACTAACACCGCAAGACCTGCCTCAAAAAAATATCCGGAGCCAAGCTTTAGTCAAAGAGCTCGGATTAGGCGAGCGACGAAAGGTTGTTCAAATTGCGGTCCTGAAACAAAGACAGAATCACAAAGTGTTATTTTTTCTTTTGAAAAGTGTGTTATTTATTCTTTTTCTTTAGAACGAGTTACTGAGTCAGTCAGTAACTCGCTCACAGTTAAGTGGCTTCTGGTGAAACTCACATGGATTTACACCACACCAATAACGCATGTTTTGCTTGTTGACGCAGCCGGAAATGTGGAAGTGAGCCTCGTCACTAAAAAAAACGACCGCGTCTTCAGGCAGGTTGTCAACCAGCATTTCACATGCAATTTGACGGCAACAAAATCGCGTTCAGTTAATTCTTGCACAGCGGCCAATTTATAGGAATGAAAGTGAAGGTTTTCATAGTTTAAAAAAACTTGGGAAGTTTCCCCTCCAGATGCGCCCCCTCTCGCCCCTCTACTCGTCCAAGTCACCGCGCGGGAATTTTTTCAAATAAGTAAGTTTCTCTGGCGCACTCTGTAGAATTAGAGTTAAACCCTTACCCAAAAAGCGAGATTATCTCTCTCCTTTAATTTATTATCCGGTTGAATGAAATTTAATGAAGAAAGGAAGATAAAGCTATAAATGTCACTCTCTGTCACTCACTGTAGTGAGTGACAGAGAATTTTCTTGTCGAAGTAAAGGTAAAGTCACGAACGGACAGACGGACGGACAGACGGACATGGCGAGCACAATAGCGCCTTTTTCCCATAAATGATAAAATGCGTTAAAAAGACAAAAATTTAGTAGAGAGTTCAAAGACTTGCAACAAGGATAATTCCAGGCTTGAAGGCAAGACTTATGAAAAAAGATTAAAGATTATGAAGCTTCCAAGCCTCAGTTATCGACGTCTGCGTGGGGACCTCATTGATGTATACAAGTATACTCATGGTTTATACAAGGTCCCAGAAGGATTACTAGAATTTGAAACAAGATCCAACACCAGGGGCCACAGCTAAAAACTATTGAAACAAGATCCAAACCAGGGGCCACGTCTGTAAACTATTGAAACAAGATCCAACACCAGGGGCCACGGCTATAAACTATTGAAACAAGATCCAACACCAGGGGCCTCGGCTATAAACTATTGAAACAAGATCCAACACCAGGGGCCACGGCTATAAACTATTGAAACAAGAACCAACACCAGGGGCCACGGCTATAAACTATTGAAACAAGATCCAACACCAGGGGCCAC
>NW_025931741.1:0-1641 GCF_000764305.2 Hyalella azteca | reverse complement strand
CAGAAAATTTTCATGATTTCACCAATACCACGCCAACTGACTGACGTCAGTGACCAAACAGAACAATTCTTGTTTTGGATGTCTATGAAATGTGTATGATACAGAAAACTATAACAAAACTGAAATTTAATTTAAATTATTAGTGAAAGAACCATTCTTTTGAGGTGGCTACTAAAGTTGCCAATAGGCTTTAAATCTTTAATGAGTCAATGCCTGGTATAATAATTGTGGTGCATATAGGATGAAGAACATCTAAAAAATACTACTTAAATGAGCTGAGCTTGCAAAAATCATTGCCACACAAGTTTGTAGTGTGACTCAAAAATCTGAAGCAATTAGGGCTAAGACTGATTATTGTTGAAATAAAATGGTAAAATAGGCACTTTTGGGAATACACACACACTTAATAATACACAGTTTTGTAAAAAGTGTACACAATAATATATTAGGATTAGATGGCAGAATTTAATTGTTTATACACGTGCGATTGAAGACCAGAGAATTAGATGATTTATATTATCAGGGAATGGAACTTTTCTTCAGATGACGGTAGATAAAAAAGCAAATTTCAGGAAGTAGTCTTTCTTTATTAACGACGTTTCGAATGCAACAAACATTCATTTTCAAGTTAGAAGAGGCATTAAATATTGACATTTTGGTGGAAATAAGTACATAATATAAGTAAATAGGATACACAGTAAAATTTGGACCAAAAATTATTCGGAAAACTCAGAGTTCAGACAAATCCGGTAGGCAGAAAATAGATAGCTGGAGTCCAATCCGTTGAGATGAGGAGTTCAGCTATCGTCGGTCGGTTGTTGTCGGGCCACTGCTTGATCACGTCATCACGATGCTGGTGAGTACCTTCAGTACAAAGCGAGTGACGGTCTGGTTGTGAGCTTGTCTCGCGTGGTTCACCTGCCCTCCAGTTTGAAGGTAGCTAATGAGACAGCTAATTCTCTGGTCTTCAATCGCACGTGTATAAACAATAATATATATAATATACACTGTTATTAACAATTAAATAAGAGGTAATTCATGCAGTGGTAATTTTGTTAAAAAATGATAGCAAAGCTGTACATGTGGTTTTAGAGGTACGTAGATATATTCCTCGTTTCAATCTGTATTTGAATCTTAATCCTAAAAGCTGAAGACGAGTATTTAATGATGTCTATAAAAATATTCCAATTGAAGTTTGCACAAATATTTAAAGTAGTATACCGTAATCCTATTGTACTTCATAAAATGTGATCAAATGTTGCAAATGTCGCTGAATTGCAGTTCTTCAACTTGTGTAAGCTTTGGTTAAAAGTGAAATTTCTTAACTTTTTCTGCACAAACTGCATAGCCATTGCCCTGTAAGCATGCACTGTCCTTGGGGTAATTGGTATAAGCATGATACTGTTTTGCGCTAAGTAAATAAACAGAATGGCCATTCAATGTAATTTCCTAATTTTTTTCAGATAAACTTCAGTTAAATGGTTTTGTAGAATATAAAAAGACAACTTATGAATGCTTCTCAACTAAAAATCAAACTTTGGTCATCTATATATATATACCTTGTTAGCATTTATACATTGTTCCACAAGTCTTCCTTATCATATGTAAATAGGTAGCCATGTCTACAGACATTGCCTCTGC
>NW_025931740.1:0-1635 GCF_000764305.2 Hyalella azteca | reverse complement strand
TAAGTCCTCTAAAGTGAATAAAAATGATAATTTGGAATAGATATTTCTCTGAAGCTGCGTTTTCATTAATTTTACATTGGATAACGGTGAAGAAAGAATGAGGATTTTCAGTTATTTTTCTTCCTAGACAACGCGACGATGGTTGACTGCGAGCTCTACATTCGTAGCTTCGGCTCTATTGACCCTTCTTCGATGGTGAGATTACTTTCTTTCGTAGTGTTCATTATTTTTATTATCTATTATTACTCTTCTTCTTAGTGTTTATTGTTATTATTATCCGTTATTACTCGCTTTCTTGGTGTCTGTTGTTACTATTATCTATTGTTACACTCTTTCATAGTGTCTATTTTTATTATTATCTATTGTTACTCACTTTCTAAATGTCTATTGTTATTATTATCTACTATTACTCTCTTTCTAGGTGTCTATTTTTTATAACTTATTATTATTACGCACTTTCTAAGTGACTTTTATTGTTACCAATTTTTACTAATTTCTCATTAAGGTAAGGTGTTGATATTTTCGATCGCGCGATTTTTTGATCGTAGTGGTTATCTTTTATAAATTTATATAATTGCTTATGTTGATATCTAAAGTAAGTAGATATTTTCAATTTTTTCACCCGCTTTGATTTCACCCTTCTTAAGTATGCCAAAATAAAGAAGCTGTTCATGTCTTTGATTGCCCATATTAACTTATGATTACTTATGATTACTTCTTTGGGAAGTATTACGATCTAAGAGAGCTGTCGATTCATGTGATCGTTTATTTATTTAAAATTTAATTGGCTATATTACTTCTGCGCAACGTTCATCGGTAATGCTACTGTTTTACTTTGATAATGCACACAATAGCTTACAACTTCACGACTACAATCACACAATCTTAATTTGGTAATGATCTTAAATTACATATATAAATAAGAAGAACACGCAACTATAATAGGATAGAAAAACCTGAACCCAAATCTTATCTCTAAAATTTAGGAAACTGCATAGAATATTTTTATATATATTTTATAGAATATTTTTAAGATAGAAAATTTTTTAAATTAATTCCGGGACATATTTTCTCAGAAATTTGACTTCATTAGAGGCAGAATTAAATGCACGGATGTTATTCAACATTTTTATATACTAAATACCGCCACAATTTCGGCCCTGAATCTCTTACATTAAACCAGCGTGGCATCACAAGAAAAATATTTTGCGGCACAGTAAAAATTTTGAGAAGTTGATGTTTAGTTCGGGCTTGGGAGTTTTCCGAATTTTTAACTTATTTTGAATATTTCCTTTTATATGGCATGGCATTTCGTTATTATTCGCTGATTACTCTGCGCAATTATTTCCTTCATAATTCATAATGATTGATTTGTGACTTTTTAACTGACCATCATTTATTTGTTCGTCGGTATCATCAGTCGATTGTTTCTTTGATTCGAGTTAGTCGCAATGACTGCATTTAAATATGTCCCGAACTCACATGCATGTTCATCCATAATGCGTTGTGAGTAGTATAGACAATAGGCCTACCGTCACACTTTCCATAAACAGCTTAAATCATAGGTTACCACAATCATTTACCCCGAATCTTGCCCCAAAATTAACTAATTACCCCTGATCCTTCAATATTATT
>NW_025931739.1:0-452 GCF_000764305.2 Hyalella azteca | reverse complement strand
ACCGCGCTAAAAAGCATCTATAGCTGCCGCTGCAACGCCAGTCTCCAAGAAGTCTAAAGTCCACCCAAGCACCGCGCTAAAAAGCATCTATAGCTACCGCTGCCACGCCAGTCTCCAAGAACTCTATAAAGTCCACACAAGCACCACGTTAAAATAAATCTATGGCTGCCGCTGCCCTGCCAGTCTCCAAGAAGTCTAAAGTCCAGCCAAGCACCGCGCTAAACAGCATCCATAGCTGCCGCTGCAACGCGTCTCCAAGAACTCTAAAGTCCACTCAATCACCGCGCTAAAAAGCATCCATAGCTGCCGCTGTAACGCCAGTCCTCAAGAAGTCTATAGTCCACCCAAGCACTGCGCTAAAAATCATCTATAGCTGCCGCTGCAACGCCAGTCTCCAAGAAGTCTAAAGTCCACTCAAGCACCGCGCTAAAAAGCATCTATAGCTGCCGCTG
>NW_025931738.1:0-1898 GCF_000764305.2 Hyalella azteca | reverse complement strand
CAAGAGCTGAGGCCCTCATTATCAAGAGCTGAGGCCTGTAATGAAGCCTCTATACTTCATTGGGGTTCGTTGCGCGGATACTTTCAAACATCTGCTAACAAAGCTAATTTTTATTGAACTAGAACAGAACAAACAGTTAATTACACAGTGATATAAATGAAGATACTGGACAATCTAGATGCCATGCCCAATAAAACAAGTCATAATGGGTGTAACGAGGTTGTGGCACTTCCCAGCTCCTAAGAGCCCACTGGGAACTATCCAGAGAAGATCTTGGATCGTTCGGTCCCGAAGACAGCCCGCTCCAGACCCGCAACCCTACATTGAAGATAAATACCTACATTCAAACTACTTACTTTGGCACATACATAACTGAATAAACAAAGTGTTATCATTTTATATCCAAATAGTATGACACAAGAATAGCAAATTTATTGTAACAATTAACTGGATCTAGTAAAGCAGCTCATCAATAGAGGCCGATTAATTTCACTGGGAACACAGCAGAAAAGTGGCCCATTCAGTACACTAGGCCTAGAAATGGGTTGTTCACGGGAGGACTGCTTCGCAACGACTGACCTAAGGCACAGTTTAGTATCTCGTGAGAATGATTACGAGTTGTTGCCATATAAGGTAAAACTTACAACCTTACAAGGCCCTCATTATCAAGAGCTGAGGCCCTCATTATCAAGAGCTGAGGCCCTCATTATCAAGAGCTGAGGCCCTCATTATCAAGAGCGAGTCTCCAGCTATCAACCTCCAAACTACAGGATTCGTCCGGACGCTGAAATTATTTTCAGAGTAATTTTAAACTAATATTTTAAATTGTATCCACTATACCATTGATATGTACTACTATCATTTCCAAAGTTCAATTTCAAGTGTTGCAAAACCTTCACCAGCTTGATAATGAAAATTGTATTTTCGAAACGTCGCAGTTCATTAAAATGTCATTTGGTAACCTGCTTCTTGATCTCCCGGCGCCAGCGAGAAAGTTTGTTCGACTCGTTGAAAAAACAAATGAGGAGATTGTTAATAAAATCTTGCTCCGGTCTTCAATCAAACTTGCAAAAATGAAGAATTTCTGCTTTACTATAACACTAACATATACGTTGGTGTAATTCGGCAGAAGCCTTTCTCTCTTGCAAGTTTGATTGAAGACCAGAGCAAGCTTTTTATTAATAATCTTGTTTGCTTTTTACAATGAGTCGAATAAAATTTCTTGCTGGCGCCAGGAGAATAAATAGCAGGCTACCAAATGACATTTCATTGGAATGCGACGTTTCGAATATACAATATTGATTATCAAGCAGGTGACGGTTCTGCAAAATTTAAAGATTTGGAAATGACATCAGTACACACAAAATATATCGTAGAGACGTTCGAGATCAAAACTCAATATTCCCAGAACAAAAATTCAACCTCCCGACAAATCCGGTGGTTTAAACCAACGCTTCAAGGCATGAATGTGCAGATAACTATCCTAAAAATTTTCCGGTCCTTATGACTGAAATCGTTATTATTATTATTGGGTGACGACGTAGAAGATAACACTATACTCCAGAGTAATATCCATATTGAATTGATAGATTAGTGGGATTAAATAATCGCGCTATATCGGCCAGCATAACATGTAATAATTCCACGATCAGTAATAATACTTATTATTCACCATTTACAGTATTTATATACAGTAAAATTGCTTTAAATAATATTAGTCCGCTACCATAAATGCTTGTCATTATCTCTGTTATATTTAATTATCTGCTGATCATTATATCAGTAAAATTTAAGAATTGGTTAATGAACTGACGAATCTACAAGGACCAAACCTAATGTGATGTTAATGTAAAAAATTGTAATGTAAAGTGTAATGTAAAAAATTGTTATGCAAACAT
>NW_025931737.1:0-1675 GCF_000764305.2 Hyalella azteca | reverse complement strand
CCTTAAAACTTTACCTTACCTGCTAGCACTGAGCTCATTACCTAATATTACCTCGAGTAAAATTTTCTCACCCAAGATATTAAACGGTTACCATTTTCCCATATACCTGTGTCTTTACCTAGGTAATATCTCTGATACCAATTATGTTTAATATCCGGCTTTAAAATTCTTACCGATTCAAGTTGTTTGCGTCTCTCATAATTTTGTTATTTGACAGTTTCACTTCATCCTCCTTTTCGGAACCGCGGGTGGCGGATGGTCGGGGGGAGCGCCACCGACGGGCTTAACCCGTTGTCTTCTCCGACCGCCAGTTTCTCAACAGTTTCATTCATCCGTATAAATAAAATATTCTTTGAATTGAAGCTTAATTTATCCCCCACTCGCCATAAGTTTTCGAAATCTGCACGCTCAAGAGTGGTCTTCAGGCAGCCTCTTCGTGATGCTGTCCTGCCTGAAGACAGTATCGCGTATCCTGGATTCGTGATACTACTGTGTGTCTTCGCGATACTCTTCTTCGACAAAAATTTTTTTTTTATTAATCGCCTCGAAAGATCTGAACTCTTATCTGCTAGTTGACTGGATAGGAGGAAAATGTTAGCTCGTAGCATTCACATCGTCAGTCGTCCAATCTAGAAATGAAATAATGGAGCAGTGAATGAAATTTTTCTGACAGATAAACGACCACCCGCGTGTCCAACATGCTTTGGCATAATTTAATAAAATATTGATTGGTTTTGCTTATAGTTGGTCGGTTTTATATTACTTAGATAACTACTCAATAGTACTATAAATAACATATTTCTTGATATTTTGTGGAGATAAGGATGAGAGTTTTATGACCTTTCATTGCAACCTTGACTGCGGATAGACTCGCGTGTCCACACCGCTTGTGCGTCTGCCGGTGGGAGTGCGACTCCTGCTGCGTCGGTGTCGCGTCATGTGGAGGCAAGCTCATCAGCACTCACTATTATTCTCCATTTCTAATGATAAAGCAAACTTTAGATTAAAAAGGCGGCAAGGCCATAGTTATAAATTCGCTGTTTTGATAGGAAGATTAACACAAACTGACTAATGAATAATCCTTTGAACAACCAGAAGTGGTTCATGTCAGTATTCAGGGATTCTGAAAATCGTTTTGAGTGGAACCATGCTTTCAGGCTGATGATTCCGCCAAGCGAGACGCATAATTCATAGACCTAAAGCATGACCTTGTCTAATCATCAATCTAGTCAATAAGTTGAAACAATGGAGTTGTGTTCTCTCTACTTCCTGTTGACCGAATTAGCTTCTCGGGCCACTGAACCACCACAGCAAACACCCTGGAAGGACGCCTGTCGGAGACCACCACTGCCGTGCATCGAATGGACTATCATGATCCTTTCCCTGAAAAACGTAGCCTACAACACATCTTGACTGTAACATTATCAGCCGCACGCCACCAGACAGATCACATTCATTGATTTAGATCAATCAGCCGGGTCGCCTGCCGAAGACCACCACTGCCCTGGATGTAATGGACCATCATGATTCCCGCCTTCCGGAACGTAGCCTTCAACACTTCAAGCCGTCCGTATCTAGGCCGTGGGTCGAACCAGCCCTCGGTCGAACGGCCACTTGTCGAAGGACGATAAATTTTGGAACAGAACTATGCTATCTGAAACCTAACCTCAGATGC
>NW_025931736.1:0-233 GCF_000764305.2 Hyalella azteca | reverse complement strand
TAAATCAAACTCGAGCAACGAGCAACTTCTGAGTAAGATTATTTTGTGTGATGGATT
The DNA here is from genome assembly GCF_000764305.2 of Hyalella azteca. Taxonomy (NCBI): domain Eukaryota; kingdom Metazoa; phylum Arthropoda; class Malacostraca; order Amphipoda; family Hyalellidae; genus Hyalella; species Hyalella azteca. The sequence continues at coordinate 176 of NW_025931736.1, read as the reverse complement.
AGTGACTTGAAATTCAAAGAATTGAACTTCAAGGTAGGAAATTCGCCGCTCCAGGATTATAAAATTTAGATTCTGTGTTTTATAAATAGTATAATTTCATATTTTTACTATCTGAGTTCAACATGTAGAAGTATTTTACAATCAACTTGTGAAAAAACAAAATTTCTAAAAAATCA
>NW_025931735.1:0-14229 GCF_000764305.2 Hyalella azteca | reverse complement strand
ATAGAGTTGAAGATAGAGTTGAAGATAGAGTTGAAGATAGAGTTGAAGATAGAGTTGAAGATAGAGTTGAAGATAGAGTTGAAGATAAAGTTGACGATAAAGTTGAAGATAGAGTTGGAGATAGAGTTGGAGATAGAGTCGAAGATACATAAGCGCTACATGTTAGGAGTGATGCATGTGCTTGCTGCCGCTGCTGGAGTTTTGACGAGCTGATGGCATTGCCCCATTGCCACGTAGGATTATCCTGGTTAATAGAGGAATTCGGTGTCTAATTCTCTAGCTGGGCCAATCGAATGGATTGGCTGTATGGGATCATGGAGCTATAGGCGTTACAAAAGGAAAGGACCTTGAAGATGACCGGGCAATTCGATTTTATTTGAATCATTTTTATGGTTTAAAAAAACTCTCTGATGTTTCGGAGGTTTAGTGTATAACTGAAGCAAATGCAGTAATGCTATCGCAAAAAGCAATACGATCAAGCTACACTTAGTCACTCACCTCAGCTGACATGACAGTAATACTTATTTCTGGTTCACTCTGATAGTGAAATAAATTTTAGAGTGAAGATAATTTTACATGTTTCCAACACTGTCGAGCCAAAATATATAATAAATTGATCTCTTATACAACTTATTCAAATTGCTCATTTCAAATCTTAGTTTACACTCATGCCCAAACACGTGGACGAATTAAACGAGGGCGTGTTAAATATCAGAAGCATCATATATCTGAAGATATATGGAACGTCTTGTAGAGTATGCTAACTGTTAAAGATCTAGAGTTGTTTCAATTTGCATCGTTGATGGAACGATATTTAGAGCTGGCGTTAATGCTGTTTCTACATTCACTTTGAGCCAAGACGAAGCGCCAGGTGTTCTGCATGATAAGCCGTTCCGATAGCGACATCACCTACAACAATCTCTACCAATGAATTTGGAACTTCCTGACTTCGTAATGTGTATTTTATATGGGAACTCGGATGAGGTTTGCCGGACGAACAGAGCAAACGATGCATGGTTAGTGTACACGATATCTACTTAAGTGCAACAATCACGAATTTTACGGCGAGTGACGCGGAGCATGGGAGTAGTTAATAGGCTGGTTCCTTTGGTGACGGGGGGTATTATTCCACTTACTCGTGTGAGACGATCTTGTTAATTGGAACTATTAAGCGCAGAGGAGTATAAATCATACAAGCTGGAATATCTGTGTAGACGAGGTGAGGGAGGGGCTGTTTAATGTATACCGCATACATATCTCATTAATTCAATTGAACGCTATAATTACAGTAGTAATATTCAACGAACCCTAGAACGCTTTCACGCAAAAATCAGGATTGTTTGATTACGTTCCATCTAGTCACTGGCAAATGGAATAAATACACTAGCTCATAATCAATAAAATTCATATAAATCACGTTCGTTCCACAATAATTGAAATTGGCTCAACTTTGTATCATAGAATAATGACAATTTTTTAGATAAATTGCTTAATATGATTTATTGAGTTTTCTAAAAACTCGACTGATATTTCTTGCCATTCAACAAATAGATGAGATACCGACGTATTAGAAACTAAAGCCTAACTTGTTTCTCAAAGGTTTACTTGCCTCGTTAGAATTTGTTTTAAAAATGAATACCACTTTCTCTATATAAACAGTCCGTAGCTAAGTGAAATGAAGCTAATTTTTTAAAATAAAAGTTAACAGCTGTACTGATTAGCGACGACACCTGCTCAAACTGCTGCGCCAACGGAACGCTTTCCATGACTGCAGGTAAAAGCTGAATCCTGCAAGGATTATTTTGGTTCAAAATTTGCAGCACATTTTGGTAGTTACATGAGACAAACAAATTTTAATTAAACCTGTCACTGTAAAATTAGGATTATCAATTACAACCGAATACTGTACTAGACTTGAACTTAATTAAAAAATTTAGTTTTTGTTCGACTTTGGACGATCAGTTAGGAAAATTCGTTCCCTATATTTAGGCCTGATTACCCTTAGCCTACACGTCGCAATAAAATATAATATTTTCACTGTGTTTCAAATGAAAATATTGTCTGAAAGATTCGCCCACGTTCTCAATGAACTCAATTTGATACATGATGCTGAAAATATTAATTTTAGCGAAACAGTATTATTTATTATGGCGTTGAGAGTCGGGCGACTAAAAATACGACGGCGGCCGCCGGAGACGCTGCCACAGTAGCGTCTCTGCGCTGCTTTAATCAAGCTAATATGGACTAATTGAATTTAGTGCGCTGTCTTAACGCTGCATAAGCTCCTGGCAAGCAACCTAGGGTCGATATCACAACCGCGCCCTCGTCTCTATACTCATATATTCATGGGTGACGCCTCTACATTCATGTTTGCTTTCACTTTTTAACGGGTTTAAATTTATTAATTTTAGGTTTTAAAATTGTGTTGCCGTTTTTTCACGCATGAAATAAGTTAGTTTAAGTATTACGTGAAAATTTAATGACTCTGCACCTGAATATCTTCATTTTTGGAATTAAGATATTCTGCGGCTGCAATATCTAATTGCCATATTGAATCGAGACGTGAATAACAAGGCACAATTTGAAACTATAAGGTTATATGGAATATAATTAATCTTCCCATATAGGTTGGGACGTTTCTTATAAAATTGTAACCACCATCATTGTAAATTTAATTTATAGGATTCAAAAATAAGTATAAAGTATAAAAACCTTTGGTAAGCCTTTGATCTCGCCAACAAGAGCCATCGTGAATCGATTTTAAATTTGTTGTTATTCTAATTTGTTCGGGCTCAGTTCATTACGTGTATGTGTTCTAAGCATTCATGAATGTATGTTTAGAATATCGTGTACGCGCGCCCGCAAACCTGACACCGTGACAACGAATAAAAATCTGTCCCTGCAGGGGGCCGCCGGGGCCTTCTAATTGGGCCTTCTCATTAACTCGGCAGTAAACCTTGTAACTGGAATTTGCTGGATCTCCAGGACACAAGTTATATCACTGAATTCACTGCCGATAAGCTTACATTTGTCTTATAGTATAATTTGAATAATTATAGAAGTGCGAATGACGTCAAGATGTATGAATATTTTTTAGCCGTTTAAATAATATGCAAAAATGATCTACGAATTAATTGCGCAGGCTACATTATTATTATAATTAAGAAGGTTAAATTAACTCCCTCTGAAGTAAGCGATTGCAAATAAGGCATAAATCAAATAGCGACAAATAACTTGCGGTGTACATCGAAGTTTGAATGATTATTAGCAAGTTCTGTTCATGGCCTTGCCGTGCGCCGTAAAATCATCACAAATTTATACCGTCAACGTCAACGATTAAAACTTTCTTGTGTAAATTGAAAGCTTCATCTCTTGGATGAAATACAGACGGTGAAGTGAAGGCTCCCTATCGGAGACTGGTCGACCCGAGCCACATTTTTCAGAGGGCGTTAATTACTGGGCTTACTCGAGTTGCCATTCCCAGCAACGTATGACCTCGGCTCGGCCCAAATATTTGGTAAATTTAATCTGCCATTAGCATAATCATCCAAGTCCGCTGTTTCACGAGCTTGCGCGGCCTAATCAGATTATGGTGGGGATACCATCCAAGGATCCTGGCTGATTAGCTGCGCTTTAGTATCAGCAGCTGATGCCAAGTTCTGTAAAGTTGATTAGCAGGTCTGTATAGGTCCAGCCTAGCGCATCTCTAGCATGTTTAGCTTTAATTTATTCTCAAAAGAAGCGCATTCACAGGCACTGATATTGTCAGTAACTCGTGACGCAACAAAAAGCCAATTGTCATCAATTGCTTAAACCGCAAGGTTACCAAGAATTAAAATGCAGAGCAAACTCCGAGCAATAATCTCACAGAATTTGTATTTTCTATGAGAGAAAATCTTGGTTGTAACGCATCTTGTATATGGGCGTCATTCTTTCTCGTATTCCTCCACCATAAGGCAGATTTTGACCGTATTTCTCACCGAAAATTTTCAACCTTATATATAGTTTCTCAAGGCTGATTCAATACTTGATTTGTACCTTTGTTCTTCTTCAGGAATTTAAAAGCAAAGAAATCGTTAAGTATAAATGCATATTATCTTCATCAAAAACGTTTTGGAGACCAGCTTCATCATGAGTTTAAATATTAAATAAAACATGCACTATCCAGAGATAAAAGATCAATTCACTCGAAGGGGATTAGAATCTGGAGAAAATACAAATAATTTTAAATTTTTGGTTAATTTTTTATTTAAGCGGACAAATGATATAAGGACTTTCGTTCTTTTTGTGTCGCATCGCCTAACATCTATGAATAACTAAACTTAAAACGTGTTTCATTCATGGTAGTAAATAGCATTAACATGCAATCTAAACTGAGTATTTTTTCTAATGAAGCGGATTTTTCACGTAATTTTGTAAATATACGCGACAGTCGACAAAGATAAATAATGATCTACATCTTAATTTATATTGCTTGACTCATATACTTCATTTAAAAGGCGTACGCTTGTTTTGGACTTTGGAATTTATATAAAAAAAATCACACTAAGTTATGTCTCAAGGCTCTTACGTTCGATCGCTCGCAGCGACGCTGGTCCTGAGAGCAGCCCGGGACGTCATGCTATTGTAGGAAGTTGTGACGCGCGTCAAAGCTTCCAAAGTTTCTTGAGCAAAACATGACTGATTACGACACCTAAAAATTCCCGTTGTTGGGGAACATAGCAGCTCCCAAATAAGTGAGAGGTCTCCGGGAGATCCTACGTAAAGCACGTGTAATGGTTAGCTTTACGTTATTATTTGTTATTAATTGAGAATCATAATAAATACCTGATGACCGTATAGCTGAAATTGTTGCAGTTGTTCGTTTGACTGAAATGGTTCAAACACTTGGTTCAGTTCTACGTTATTGCATGCAACATTTCAGTGATTTCAGTGCACTGGTGAGCTAATTGCTGGTTCTGTGTGTGCAAATTTATGTTTTGACACTATTTATTTGCAGTAGCCGGCGGTGTGAAATCATTCAAAAAATAATTTTCTAAAAAAACTACCGCTCAAGAATTTGTCTCGGCTTGACATTCGAAAGTCATCGGGACTATCCACAGAGGACGTTTATTTACAATAGTTGTTGAAAAAAACATAAACGATGATTGAAATCGCAGGTTATAAGATATTGGTGATAATGAAATGCTCAAGTCTAATCTAAAAGTAAAAATACAAAAAATATAAAACAATTTTTGAGAGGATTCTCATTCAGCTCTCATGTTATTGTTTGCATTGAGATCCAATCTGATATTTTGACAGACTAGCATATCAATAGGAAATGCTGCCATTGTACAAATTTTTAAAGGATAATTAATGTAAGAGATTTTAACAGCGTTTCTTATTCGGTTCATGTCATTAAGAAAAAATTATTGACCTTATCCATTTTAAGGGACATTCTCATTATATGTTGATGCAGCATCTAGCCTTACCAGTAAAATTATTTAATTAGCAGTTTCTGGACCGCAAGTGCAGTTATTAGTTTAACATGTATTAAGAGGGAAATCGAACGGATGTCTCACACCTGTATCAACAATTAAAGCAATAAAATTTTATCAATGTTTGTAATTTCTTAATATTACAATTTATTGATGGTTTGCAAGGTTTTCAGATTTTATAATGTCATCATGAAGTGTTCCTTGGCTACCAGTATTCCTATATTTTTATATGTGTCTTTAAGATGTACAACGCCTTGCAGGAGCGCCAAAATGTTCAAATGGGCACAGACATCACGATGAAAAATTTCTCTGTAATTTACTTCGAGATTTTGAATGTTTCCTAGATTAACAATATATTTATAAGCACTGAGTAGAGTTTATAGAACACTGTCTAGATGTTCATCAATGATCAAGGTGTTCTGACATGACTATCACGAGCACGCCAGTTGCGAGGCAGCCCGCCTCAACATACGAGTTGATACGAGCGAGGCTGCCCGCCTCAACATACGAGTTGATACGAGCGAGGCTGCCCGCCTCAACATACGAGTTGATACAAGCGAGGCTGCACGCCTCAACATACGAGTTGATACNTGAGGCTGCACGCCTCAACATACAAGCGAGGCTGCACGCCTCAACATACCAGTTGATACGAGCGAGGCTGCACGCCTCAACATACGAGTTGATACGAGCGAGGCTGCACGCCGCAACAGACAAGTGAGGCTGCACGCCTCAACACACGAGTAAACGAGCTAGGTTGCATCAACAGCAAAGCTTGCCAGTCATACAGACGGCGGCAGCTCAGCCCCGGCGTCTCATTAAAGTCCCTCAGGAAATACAAGGCGCGACAGCGCGCTGCTCATCAACACGCTGCGCTGCATAATTGACGTGCGCTCGTATCTCGCGCGCGCGCGCCCGCTACGTGAAAGATGCGTCAAGCTCAGCGTCTTCATCAGTTACGCATTGTAAAATGAATTTAACACTTTTTTTTCATTTCTATGATTTTTTTTCTTCCATAATAATGTGTTTACTGTCTTTGACGTGGTTATTTCGTGTGTCTGCTCAATTTGGGTTGGGAAGGGATATAAATCAAAAAGTATCATATAAATTATATAAATTATAAAATCAACATTGATCTTGGAGCCAATTTTTTATATTTAATGTCAATTTGAAATGGGAAATTAAGATTAAATTTGACCCCTAATAATTTTATAAATTTTTAACGTCACTGAAGCTTAGCACCAAGACGTTTCTTTATCTGCAGAAGAAGGTCGCAGGTGAATGGGCCGCTTATCAGTCGTGAGAGGAAGCGACCCGCTATCGGGGAGCCAATCAGGAGCCCCGTAAGTGCCACTCACTTAGCGGGGACATATGGCGCTGCTGCCGCCGCCTGCCGCTCTTCAATAGAAATAGAAACGCAAGAGGTGCAAATAGCGCCGTGAGAGACAAGCTCTGATAACCGAGTGCTCAACCGCAGCCAGCAGCAATGGCAAGTTTCTTTGAGAGGCGCATAAATAATCACATCACAATTATATAATTTTTGCTGTGTAACTATTCTGGACTCCAAAACGTTGCGACCATCGAAACATTTTAGGAAAATTACACCTCGCCTTAGTTAAATTTAATTATTCAGTTAGAATCAATTGACTTATTTCACTCAGTTGGTATAGCTTTGCAAATAAACGAGTGGTATGGCATGACAATAATTGTCGCAACATAATATTTTGCAGCTTTGCGATGTTTTAAATGGTGATTGTGTATGATTTTGTGGGTGCGAGAAGTATTAATGTGAGTAAGCAGAGAAAATATATTTCATTATCCATGGTGTCTGAGAGGGATGAATGAGTTGAACACAAATAAAAAATAAACATACCTCCAGGAATAAATACTACACTCTTCATATATTTTTAAAAAACTTTAACCGACATGACTGACCCCAAGAGTAGATATTTTTAAGGTTAAAAGTGGTATCTCTTACTAATATCAGAGAGTGAGAGAGGATCGTCCTTCATTAGTCTGAGATGCCTTACTTAATAAGGGACCCTGCGGTTGCCCTTTGTCTCGAGCTCTGCTCTCGTGCCGTCGCCACAAGTCATTTTGATCGACCTGATACAAGTCCAGATAAGAATGCTCGTCTGATACTCGCAGCTAAACCTGCTCAGTATTTTACTTAAAAAACACAGCGATTGCAGCCGCTAAGTCAAAGTGAGGTCCATTAAGCAAGTTTAAAACTTCGTCTCCAAAATTAAAACGTTTTCCGTGGAACTTCTAGATTGAAACTTACTCGCATTTCTCGGAATTGGAGTTGAAATTTACTTGCTTTCAGCAGATCAACCAATAATTTGCCTTCAGTTTATGAATGCATGGCGATGAGCTGCGCACTTCCGTCTTCTGACTCAATCTTGACATCATCCATTTGTTTTTCATTTCAGAAGTAGCATACATACTGGGGACTTTATTGCAACCGAACTTCGATTTAAATGTACAAAGTTTCTTCAACGTTCGAACAACAGTTGGCTAAGTTGAAATAAAATCGTTCATTTCAAAGTAGCTAGCTCCTTCTCGAGAATTTATCCAAACGATTCAATGGTTTTATTTTTAATTTTTTGTTTGAGCCATTCAATCATGACGAAAGGCTGCGAGTTTACTGCTGGGCGTAAATGGCTCTTAAGGTTGCATGCAGTGAAGGAAGGTTCTCAGTTCCCTTACATGCTGCTGGTCTCCCTGGAGGCATCACGGGTCGTAAAGCTGGCACTACACAGGACCAATCATGCGTCGACACACGGCGATTAGCTTCAGCTCTCCACGGTGTATATTCCCTATCGAAAAGGTGGAGGTTGGTCTCTGTTGAATATACTGCAGATGCACATGATTTTGCATCACCCCGCAAGATGCTGTCATCAACGAAACGAATTCTTTATGGTACATTGAAGAACAGATTAGGCATTCTTACAATGCATGTGATGATACATCATAATGCAACGATTCTGCATCACCCCGCAAGATGCTGTCTTCAACGAAACCTATACTCTATGGTACAGTGAAGATTAGATTTGGTATTCTTACCCTGCATGTGATGAATGAAGGAAATTCAAGATATAACTCACAAATGAATATTAAACTCCCGGCCGAGTTTAATGAGTAGAATTCAAGCAACGAATAGAATAAATTAATGGGCTAATGAACAAAATATTCTAGTCACCATCATACATCGATCTTTTCTTCACACACAATTCGTCTGGAAATCAAAAGAGTGCTAAAAAATGAGCATGATTTTGCAGAAAAACTTTAGTTTTCAACTGAGCATTGCAGTATTGGGCATATCGATCTATTTATTACACGTCGATACTGTTTACTATAGAACCATGCAGTTTATATAAGGACTGCTCGATACTGTTTACAACAGAACAATTCAGTTTAGGATACATCGATACTGTTTAGAAAAGATACTTACTGTTTAGGAAAGATCAATACAGCAGAGTACCGATAGATAATGCTTATGAAAGATCTGTATTGTTTACCGCAGCAAGAACAATAGAGTTTAGGATATATCGATACTGTTTAGGAAAGATCGTTACTTTTTACAACAGAGCAATACTGCAGAGTACTAATAGATAATGCTATGAAATATCTGAATTGTTTACTACAGAACCATGAAGTTTATATAATGATTGATCGATCCTGTTTATTAAAGAACTATACAGTTTAGGATATATCGATACTGTTTAGGAAAGATCGTTACTGTTTAGGAAAGATCAATACAGCAGAGTACCGATAGATAATGATTTTGAAAGATCTGAATTTTTTAATACAGAGAAATGCAGTTTAGAAAAAAATCGATACTGTTTATTAGAGAGCAATGTTTTCGAAAAAGAGAGAGAGAGCAATGTTTTCGAAAAAGCTAAAAAAATTTCGATCGCTGAAGTTTCGGAAAGATTGATACAGATTCCAACAAATTTCTGCTTATTACTTACTTACCAAGAAATTAACAAAATCATATGCCAGATAAAACATGGGAGCCAATTGGCAAATGCTTGGTCCTTCTGTGAGCAATCATTAAGTAGTTACAGGATATTATAAAAATAAAGTTTGAATCATCAGAACTACTTAAAAAAGTATGCACCAAGTAATCTAAGTATTTAAAGAAACACCTATACATGAAGACTTGTCCTAAAAGCAAACATAGCTAATAGATTACTCATGATACTCTAGTAACCTCAATCCTACTCGCAAAAACCCAGTGAACTATGATTTAGAGAAGGCGGAGCATTTCGGCTTAAAGGAGCACGCGGTTATCATTGAATTATCAGGGTTCGAGTCAAATAAAAGTGTAGGTTGTTTCTTGACTTGTTCGAGTGAAATTATCGAGCCTTCGCGTACTGGGTTACTTTTCCGCTCAGTGCATCAAATTTCTGGTGTGTAGGAGGTTTAAACCTGAGATCAAAGTTCGATTAACTGACAGAGTAAACCCTTCTTTCTGAACTTTATTTGCTGATTCTACTCATAGGGCGTGCAATAAAAACATGACACGGTGTATATTTACGACGTTTTTTATTCATGTGTAAAGCTTAAAAGGTTTGTCTTTTGCAATCTCCTTGAACTGGGAAGGATCTGATTGGCCAAGGTTTCAATGCCGGTGCTAACTGCGGAGCTCTCCGCTGCTAGGGGTAATTATTCCATAGCTTTTTGGGCTACAAGTGAAAGGGTCGCCTATGATAAAGTCCAGCCGATACTATCACATGCCTAACTGTTTAACTCGACCTCGACATTAAAGGAGAGCATAGTCTTTAGGTAAATTTCGATAGAGTTTTCCAGAGACGACGTATTCAAATGCCCTGGAGAGGCGCTCGTTCTCCGCAGCTGCACGCGCTTGGATCTCCTCTGATAAAACATGCACTTCGCCGGACGATTTGTTGCGAGTTTCTAGCATAAGATTTCATTATCGCTGTTTGTTTAAGTTATTTTAAAGGTCATAGTCCAGCGAGACAATCCATTATATACTGTGAAATTACTATATTAATTTATATTTTGTAATACTATAATATTTGCTAAAAAGAAAACAACAAATTAACTTATTAGAAAAAGTCAATTCCAAAATTACACAAAAAACACAATTTTTTACTATAGATTTCGCACATGGATAATGAAGTGAAATTTGAATATATAGAATATTAGAAGATTGGAAATTTAAGGTTACACTGGCAACGAAGCAAAATGCCACACTATCCCAAGGGAACACATGTATTTTTTATGATTTTTGAATACCAAAGCAATTACAACGAAACCCCAGGCTTTAAAAAATGGGTGTCCACGCCTGTTAAAGGTTCCTGCGGGAGCCTTTGAGTAATCGTTGGTCTGGCGAGAGACAATTATCTCAGTTCTAATTAAATATGCCCGAGACATTCTTATGCAAATAACAGATAATGCGAAGCTTTGTCAAACTCGAAGCACCAGAGATGGCTGATAAAGTACGGCAGGCTGCGAACAATGCTCCGTGGAGACGACGTCGATATTGAGCGTCAGTTGGTGGCTAATTACACCATCCAATTCTTCTTAACTTATTGCTCCTAATAGTTGCTTGAAATGAATAAGTGCCACAATTATCCTGCATTGCCAACACGCTATGTTATCCCATAAGAATGAGTGTCCTAACCGCGGCATCGGCTGGTGCGAATTGTCCTGTGATGTTATGTTTTGTCCATGGAGTTTCAATACATTTGTAGATCGTTCCGTGATAACAAGAAATCAAACAGTATTGCATATTTTTAAAATAAAAGTTAAATTTAAAAAAGGCATCTTTTTCCTCTATTATACAGAAAAAGTTATCAATTTTTTAGTAATTTATACATCAAAAAATCTTTTGCTCATATAAAATGAATTTTCAATTTATTACACGCAAAAATTCACCAAAATTTTCAAACTTACGTGAGAAAGAATATGTTTTACTTAAGATTTGTTTTTCTTGAATCGTCTTCAGAATACGATTTTAAACCCGTTTTATAAACCAAAGCTTCCCACAAAATGAGCTCAACGCGTCGTGGCAATACTAATCTTCAACTTACGACAACTTGCCTTAAAATGTGACTCATTCAAGTGCGGATAAAATTGAAGACATTATTGTCCGTTAATTGCCTGACATACGTCCCTATAATTGCTCGTGGACTTCAAAACTGTGAATTTGTACTCAATTAGTCGCGGTCACTAATTCACAAAGTCGCAAAGAAGTCGCGTTTTGAATGAATTATGCAAATAACTTGAATACATTCAAATCTCACACGGAAGCGGATCATTGATTAGTTTTTTTCTAATTAATTGTTTTTTGGTAAGTGTTGGAAGTCTGAAATTTCTTTATTTTATTGAAATTGTCCGTGTAATTTTTACAAGTTTACACTCTCCATTTTGCACTTTAATGATGCCAAACAATACAGTTAATTGAATGCAAAAACCTTGTTTCGACTCGTCTAATATGCATAACGTACTCAAATAATATGCGCACTATACGCGCATTAAAAAAGAAAAATACACATTGAAAATGTTTCTCAAGGTGTATCTTTCTCTTTGCCAAGCATTTCACAAACTAACTATAATTAACTCACTGTCTCTTCTTTTAGATCTTCTTAACATCGAATTAAATATCTATGAAATTTCTCAGCTGGAATGATGCAAAGAAGTGTTTATAAGGACCTAATTATTTCCACCGCATATTCCTGGGCTCGTTGATTGCATTAGAATTTGACATTTTCTTCCGCATAGCGCAGCGCCTGCACTCGAGGATGTTGCTGCAGAGTGTCAGGTCCCAGTCGTGCCATAGATTATAGTGCGACATCCATGCTGACATGCAATGGCGCTCTTATTGTTCGCCTCCTAACGAATAGTTTTAGGCATAATGAATAGATGTATAAAAAGAGCAGTGAGCAAGGCCTTGTATATGCGGTGCCTCTCAGGTTTAATTACTTGGAACACGACTGCTTTCTGAGTAGCCCGCTCGACAGTAGAGAATTCGTATAGCACCAGCGAGGCAAAGCTGATTACACCAGCGAATTTAGATGAAATTTCGTCTAGAGCGGACGACGGCCGTTGTTTATTGATGCGAGTGCACTGTGAAACCACTGTAATTATGAACAGTGTATGTTTTACTTTACCTAAGTTTCCTACTGTTCATGTATGCTCGTATCAAATCTTCTGAGTATTTGGCAAAGTTTCATTTGACGTGGGTTAGTGTGTGTGTGTGTGTGTGAAACCTGCATGGTGCTGCAGATAAAAAAGTTAGTTGGGCGAGTATGAACATTATATCGTTGTGTCCTGAAATGACATGATTTTAAAATTTTATTCTTATTGCTTGAATCACATGACATTTCACAACAGGATATGGGTGTGGTCTATTGTGAAATAGATATGTGATGTTGAATTTAGTACGCTGAATTTTATAGAATAATGGTTGATGGAATTTTTTCATATTTTATTCAGTGTGCAAAATGTGAGTTCCATGGTAATGTTGGTTTAGAACCATTGACGGGTGTTCGAATGACATTATGCGGAATAATAGAATTCAGGATGACACAATTCAGGAGAATGGAAATTTTGAATTGCACCTGCTATTCATAACAGCTCCGCCCTGTCGATCTGATAGTAGAAAAATATTTTGTGAGTATTCCAGTAACTTGCATGATGATTGCGCACCACCAAGGCATGTTACATGGCACTTCATTAGTTATATTATTTACACGTGATAATTAAGTTAGAATTTTTTACAGTTATAAATAATCTCTAATCTAATTACTGTAATAAACATTATCAAATTATTTTCTTTAGACGAAGATGAATCAAATTGATTTTAAATAAATTAAATACAAATCTTTTTAATACTGGATTTACAGAATGACTGACCCTCATTCTGCGGAGTATATAAAAAATGTAAGCATTTTGATAACGTAAAATACTTTTCTTTGACCTCATGGTAAATTGTTTATTTGTGAGCACAAAGGGCGTTGCAATTCTACACTACTTTAGTTCCCATTATTCTGCCTATTAGGCTGCCAATGCCGGGCGGTTTTGTCAGGTTTTCAACGGGCTGAAAAATCGACCAACTGTCAAACTTTCGACGGGACATGAGAAGACCATTCAAGCATTTGTTGGTTTCCGGTTACTTGGGCTTCAATTTCACAAGTATTTGTCAATAGACATAAAATATTTATGCTAATACGATTCATTCATGCCAGCTTATTTGGCTCAAGAAAAGCCGTCAGCCCATGCAGACAACTTCAAAATTTTGTAATAAACCTTTTTCTTAAAAATGTCATCTCATATTTTTTTCTATTCACTCATAGGTTAACTGACAAGTTTCAACGAATATGAAAGATTACTCGCAATATCAATCGATCTTATGTGTTTAAGTCACAGTTTTTAAGAGACTTTTTGATTTTATACTGTTGCATTGGCGCGGTTTTAACAAAATTTTTCTCTCGAAATCAAAAATTCTAGCAAACTCTAAAGGTTAGCCTATCATGTAACTTGAATTTGAAGTTGTCACAAACAAGTTTCAACTAACACATCTCAGTACTCAATTCTCGAAGTATTTATTACCGTATGAACCGACACAGTATGCCTGTAAGGCTGTAACATAGTGCAACAGACGACTGATGTTGTCACGTACACGTCACAATATACAGGCCATTCATCACACTAGCATGACGCACGAAGAAGGCCGTAATTCACATGTCTCAAGAGTGGGCAAAAATTAAGAGGTGTCGACTTA
>NW_025931734.1:0-348 GCF_000764305.2 Hyalella azteca | reverse complement strand
TACTAGGACTAGCTAGATAACGTAGCAGTTTTTTAAAGCCATAACTGCCCGCCCATAAGTTTATCAATCTTATGGTGATGGAAACATTTTCTGAATCTAGCTCAGAGAATATTCTGCCATTTTAGCAGTGCTCTACAATAAACCAAAGCCAACCCACTGTTACTATGCTTAACAAAGTTTTCTCGTGACAAAAACTTCAATGTGACTGATATTAGAGTTGACTTCCCACCACACAAAACAGTAACAAGTGGTTGTTTGGTATTATTGCAGATTAACTACATCCAAAAAAAAGGGTGTTTTTTTTTTGAATTATATGTTTTTTGGGGTGTAGATTACGAATCTGAAATC
>NW_025931733.1:0-305 GCF_000764305.2 Hyalella azteca | reverse complement strand
ACCCAAGATTTAAACCAATTTCTTATGTATGATGAAGCTGGTATCCAGGATACTTTACTGGTCTACTTATAGGACTCAAAAATGAACTTGAGGGACAGAGGGAGTGTCTAAAAAACTCCCTGCTTTGCCACTATGGGTGACGGAATTACCTACGATGTCGGAATATACCGCGTTTACCCTAAAACATAAAAAATAACTGTAACTTCTATTTAGGGTAAACGCGGTATATTCCGACATCGTAGGTAATTCCGTCACCTCTCCAGCTTTTCCTTTATATTAATCTTTGTTTTAGTTCCATGCGTTCA
>NW_025931732.1:0-25313 GCF_000764305.2 Hyalella azteca | reverse complement strand
CTTCTTGGATACGGCGCCTCGTGACGTAATTTATTAATGGGAGATAGCACTAGCGATGCCTACTTTATTATAGTCGAATGCTTTCAATGCCAGATTAAATCTACAAATTACTGATCATGGACTGCAGAATCAGCGTCTTTTTCTGGGCCAATAACAAGAAGCAGAGGAGTCATGCAGCGTGTAAATATGCATTGATTAATCAAAATTTACCCACGTATTCAGTAGATTTAACTAACTAAGTGAAAAGAATAACTAATAATTACTGACAGGTTGCTCGAAGAATTATTGAAGGGGGGGTGAAGTTGCTCGAGACGAGCAACTTCATCCTAGACTAAACCGTCGGCGACAGGCCACATCAGGCCTACACTTCAGCGCCGAGATCACTATGTTATGATCATCATGTTATGTTAAACTATTCCTACATCCCACGGAGGCTGCTCAAGCAAACGTAACAGCCGTCGGCCACAGTTTTAACTCCTAAACAAGCCTTGTAGCAAATGCTTACGGAGCTAGGAAGTCACAGACCGCGCTAGAAACATCGCAAGTCATACCAGTGCCGCGACGAACTGTTGTGCACCTCGCGGTCCTAAAATTACCCGGTAGGTCCAGGTAGGTTTTGGATCTCGGGGGTGTAAAATTCCCTTCTGGGGCTTTATAAATGAATCTTTTTTTACATCTTTTTTACAATCATCATTTTTGACGATTGTAAAAAAGATTTTTTACATTGAGAACCTCGCAGGTTAGGTAAAGTTAGGAAAAGTTATTTTTTTTTTACATTTTTTGTAAAGTAACTTTACCTAACTGGACCTAACCTAATTTTGACGTTAGCATCGGATGAAGTAGGTAAGATTAACATATCAGTTTTTTACAAAAAAAAAACTGCCATTACTTTTTACTTGCTTAATTACTTTAAAAATTGCTTAATTTCGAAATGTAAGTTGCTACATATGCATGACTACTGAATACCTTGGATGGTGAAGAGCCTACACTTCACAGGCAGTGGTATCCCGGACTGAACTATTCACACCTCCTCCCCCGCCGTCGCAAACATTATTGCGCAGCTCAGTTCAGTATCATTACAACGAGTTCATAATAATAGGTTGTGAGTTTGTCGATGTATTTAACGCCAACTCACCCTTGAATTTAAAATAATCCAGTTATTATTGAGCAGGTATTGACAGCTTGATGTCTCCATATGAAGCGGCCAGTGCCACCTCGAAATGTTTGATTCGCATCAATGTGAATTATTCGATATAAGTCGTGCACTTAGAAGATGAACCTATCACTAGTTCATCTCATCTATTTCCGCTTCTTATCCACGCCGCCTATTGGCGGGGAGAGATTAGGGAATAATTGAACAGATTAATAATTGTGCAGTATACCATCAAAAATATTTGTTTCTATTTCACACGAAAAAAATTTAAATAGGGTAACTTCAACATTATTACTTTTCCAACATAACCTCTGAAAACGCGTTTCCAAATAGGATTAGCCATTTATGGGATATTGTATTTTCAATGTATTTATTTTCTCATGATAACATATAAAATTACATCATTAATGTATTTTCATACCATCATTTCTTCATAGCATTATTACGGGTTATTACACTGGATATTTTATGAGAAATTCTTCATTTCCCACCGTCAATTTGTGTATATGCTTATTTTTATATATATTAAATATTTACGGGATCTATGTTGGCTTAGAATTGCTTAGGACTCTGTTTCTCTAACTTCATCTGAAGAAAAAGTATTTAGTCGAGATCAGGGGTTCGGCCGCGGATCTTGAGAGACTTCATCATCATTACCCAAATAAAAATTAAGGGTGGAGCACCGATGATTATAGGTGGCGATAGTAGATTATAGGTGGCGTAACGGTGGGTGGCCAGATCTGCCGAAAATCGACAAGATGTGTATAAGAGACAGGCCCTGCCTCTGCCGGCTTAGCAACGCCAGGATGCGTAGGACAGCGCAGACGCAATGAAAGCATTGCTATGGTAATATTTGATCTCACTTATTTCTTTGAGTGTATCGTTCAATGAATTTAGAAGACGAAGGCGGGTACGTAACCTCGACGTTCGTGGACCGCGCCATGAGTATAACTTTATGCCTCGAATTCGTCTGCAGGATTAGGTAAAACATAATTTAATTCTGCGGTGTCAGCTTTTATTAGACCATATTGACTTTTATTCGATTCTTATACCCAAACTTTTCCTTCTAAATCAATTCGAGTTTCGTCGCCAGATATTGTGAGATCCCGAAGCTCGTAGGCAGGCATTACTGAGGGTAAGGCTTCATTATCCCGCTAAGGTAAGGCTTCATTACTACAAGCCTACATGCTGATTACCGATGTCGCTGCGATGCTGATTATAACCTGTATGCTTTTTTGAGCACGAAATCAAGCTAAACAAACCAGTCGCACCGCAGTGAAAACATTTTGAAAAATATTGCCAAAAATGCAAGAACGAACCTGAAAGTAATTTTTTTGTACGCCAGTTNTGAAGTACCCCTTTTTAGCCGTTTTCTATGAATTTCACGTTTTCTATCAATTTTTTCGAAAAATTCATAGGAGCAAAATGTTTTTTTTTTACATTTTACGTATGTATGTGAAGTTTCATGACAATCGGATAATAACTGTAGAAGTTTTCCGTATGCCCGGTCGGTCCCCTTAATTCACTGTACAAATCAAAGCTGCTCCACCTATGGCGTCCGCCTATAGCCATCATAAAAACATAGGTGCTCCACTCTTAATTTTTATTTGGGTAGTTATCAATTGCATCAAAAGATATTTGCCGACAGTGCCAGTCCAAAGTTGTACCGCCTTCAAGCAGTGTTCAAAATCTGTTAAAATTTATTATTCATAGCTCAAAACCTTGACCGCCGTTTTTGAACCGGTGAACAAGTAACTTCAACCGAAGTTCAAGTATTCCTACCATCTTGCTATGATCCCTGTTTCTCTATCCATTGGTTTGTATGAATGTCGTATGAATTTCGTTTTGTTTATTTATTTTTGCTCTATTAAATTCATTTATCAAATCTGTTGGGAAGTTGGACCTAGTTTAAGGATACAATCAAATTTATTTAAATTTAAATTTCATGCGTAAAATTAAAATGCTAATTCTTTCAAATCAAATCGATTACTTTTTTAATGTTCTTCGCTCAAGAAGTGCGTTATTTACTTTACGTGACATGCGAAGATCATTATTCAAACCTTAGTCTTAAGTCTATCTCTCTAATTTCTAAAGCATCAAAACCTCCAACTGTTCTTGCTATTTTTCACGTCCAACTCCCCACCTCCTAAACTGATTTCCACTATTTTCCTTGAATTATTCTTCCTTCATAAAGTGATTACCACACTGGGCATTCAAACCTCAGGTTCGTAGTGTTTTCCGTGCAAAAGAGAAATTTTGATCATTTATTTAAACTATACTTTGATGAAACTTTCGCAAGATTTAAAATTTGAATTCATTCGCAAGATTTATAATTTGAATTCATTCGCAAGATTTATACTTTGAATTCACTTCTTTACAGTATCCGAACCTGAGACTGGCTGGCCTTAATTTATTTGTACGTCACGCATTCGTCACCACTTTCTTTCATCGAGTGACCAACCCGCCATCTTCACCTGCACGTTCCCATATACTGAAGATTGCACTTTTGGATTCGATTCTCATTGACTATTTTCGCATTTACTATGAAGATGAATCATTCAAAGTCACTCAAATTTTTGTTTGATGAAGTAAAATAAAAGCTTCTAAGATTATTTCTTTAATTAAGTCCCTGTGGTGATGTAATCTAGCAGAAGTTTTCATCTCACGAGTTATAATATTTAATTCAGTTAGTTAATGGTGACATCGATGAAAAAAATAAAGAAACGATGCCGGCCGATGACGCCGCAGTGACGGCCATTGAGTTGCTCGCTCAACAGCGCCGCATAATGCGAGTGACCGCGCGAGTCCCGCACTCATGGATGAGCAACTTGCCGCACAATAATTTAACCTGAATAAACTTGAGTGGTTAACTGTACATGGCATGCTTTTCAATGATAAAATACGACAGGTTGTCTTTATTATGAAGATATACTTCGCCATATTTTCAATGGAAACGTTCCGGATACCAGCTTCATCATCTGTTCAAAATCTGAAAAAATGCAAGCGTATAAATGTCTTGATCATTTATTGGAAATAGGTGATTCTTTCTATTGTGAATCGAATTTTTATTCGTGAACTAATGATGTGAATGGCATTCAAAACATTATTAGTGCAGACATGATGAATCTAGTTTTTTTTCAACTCCTGAGTAACTTGCGATGTCAGCAAACTAATATTTCTATGAATAAACGAATATGACAGTTATCTCCCTATTACTGGAGAGCAACATTCATAAGAGTTTCACGGCGCATAAGAGAAAGGAACGTCGCTAGCAAGATTGTCAACGCGGACAACGCTCCCAGCAGTGACAGGATCGCACCATCAGCATCGTCGCCGCTAGTGCTATTGTTCGAAAATAATTTCTATTGCTGGCTACTTAACTGCAACATATTTGACTGTTATATTGCAATATGTCAGCGATTCCTGAACAAAAAATGATAAAAATAGCTCTAACTATGATATTTGCTACGAACGTCACTTTGGTTCTCGGCGTCAGTCAACACACTTGTATATAATGGCAACAAAGACAACTTGAATAATTCAAAACATTTTAACATGAATGACAGTGAGTTGAGAGATTTAGTGAACTCTCATCTCTCTTTTGCGCATCAATATTATGTATTGTTTGCAGCACAACTTTGCAAAACCGGCATAGTCACAATAACCGCATCGTCTTGATCGATATTGGCAATTGTGTTTTCAGTAATGCAATCCCAGTTAAAATTTAGGGCAGGGAATAGAGCAGGCCGTCGCCGGCTGCAGAGCCGACGTAGGGACGCGACAGAGCCGCGATAGAGCAGAAATGTCCGCATTAGAGACGATATCGCCAGCCGCGTAGCAGCGCTAATTCGCCTCTGAGTACCTGCCTCGGTGTGCTCTGTCCTGCCGTCACGCAGCCCTCACTGAGCACCGTCTGCTCAAACCAGCCCAACGCCCGCTCTGGGGCGGCTCTGGCAGTGTATGCGGCAGTTACGCGTTACCGTTTGCCAACGATTTAAAAATGCAATCATCCAAGCATTCAAGGATATATGTTTATAAGTATGTCATCCATGAAGTAGAATGGTTAAATCATGTAATCAGTAGACATGGGCACGACTCGAAGGGTTACATCTCGCATAAAAGAATATAAAATTAGAATAATCCTTGCTAGGCTCAATTAAATGTTGAGATCGTATGTGCGCATAGTGTATCGTGATTATGTGAGGACGGAGTCGTGATTAATAATGGGAACCTGTTAGCTCTGAACGTATTTATTTCTACGAATAATAGATTTGTCTCTGTGTACATACCAAAGTTAAACTTATATGCATATTTAAAATTGTTCAGTTTGCCTGTGCAAAGAAATGCTGTAGGGCGCTGATATTTGAAAAGTTGATGGAATTGCACGTATTGAATATAGGCAACTCTAGCTCTTAAGACTACTGAAGAAGATTCCAAGAATGCCTCTATGGGCAAAACTGCCTTATGTCGTTTCTATGTCTAAGACAAATATGACATTCGGCCTCACGAGGTTAGTTTGGCCGAGTTATTCGATGATTTTAGCAAACAGAAATATGCTACGTTTTAACAAATATTTGAACATCGAATGCTTCTTAATGACCGAGCGATCAAAATATCCGCGGTCGTCGGAAACATTCGCGGCCGTTGCCGGTATACGGTAAAAGCGCTGCCCAAATTCTGCATCGTAAATCAATTCGAGTTACATCGCCAGACATTGAGAGTTCCAGAAGCGCGCAGGAATTCGCTCCTCCGCTCTGAGACTATCTACGTGTCATTAACCAAAGGGGCTTCCAAACGCTCGGTGTCAAAATCTGCACATTTACCACTTTTCATAATTCATTATGAAAGCTGAAGCTCACCATTCATATCCATGAACACTGAACACTTATTTGAATTTATAGCCGACACAGCCAATTAGATCCCAGACTAAACTATTCTCACCCCCAACTCTCGCAGTCACAATCACTATTACGCAGCTCAGTTCAGTATCATGACTACGAGGATATAATAAAAGGTTGTGAGCTTGTCGAAGAGACGCCAGCTCACTCTGAAATATACATAAAAATACAGTCGTTATTAAACAGGTATCGCCTGCTTGATGTCTCCTTCTAGCCCACCAGATGAAGTAAAATTTTTAGTGCGATATTGCATGTCTCCAATAAGATTTCTACAGATTGAAAAAGTCATGAAAGACTTCTTACATATTACTCTTCAATAACATGCAAAACACTCGCATTTTTAAGTGATTAATAGAAATAAATGATGACGGGCGATGAGGGTTTGAATTTTTATGAGGAGAAAAAACTTGGGTTTAAAATAATCGAGTACCTCTCAGGTTGAAGTTCCTAAAATGCACATGGTATTTAAATATATTTCTGTCGTGGCTTCATAGCATAGGAATATGCTATAGTAAAATCGTCAATATGTAGTTGGTAATTATTCCTGCTAGCGTTAATTATACTATCGAAACGCTGGAGAAATAAAACGACATCAGTCCACTGCTGAAATAATAATCATTAGCGAAGCAAATATCCTATTTCAGTTTGTGCTTCTTTATGACGGGAAGATAAGAATATCAGCGGCTTCTTGGATACGGCGCCTCGTGACGTAATTTATTAATGGCAGGAAGCACTCTTGATGAGGCGTCCTTGTCGCACCGCCGCGGACATTTTGATCGCTAGGTCATGCAGAAGCATCAAACATTTGTTCAGACAAAGAAGTTTTTGTTTCCTGAAAACATTGAATAACACATGTAGTGAAGTTTCCAATTATACAAAGAGTGCTTGGACCAATGTCTATTCAGTGTTGATTCTTCGCAAGCCCTTTTTTCAAATAATTTCTATCAATATATAATAAAAATATAAAATAAAATTCTCAACATGACAGCTGTTCTCCGGCAAGCAGATTATTGCCCAGATTTTAATAATAATATTTTAATACTTTTGGCCATGCCAGCAATTGCTGCTGCTAAGATGTCGCGAACTTGTAAGTGAATGATATAAATTCATTAGTAATTATTATTTTAGAATATTGCACTATCGTGAGACTGGGCCCTGGAATGGTTGACATATAATCAATAAGTTTAAGTCAATGTAATCTTGAAAAATTCCCACAACCTCGTATTGAATTATTCATGCCAAGTGAGTTTACATGGAAATTAAGACTAAATATCAACTACTTGCTGGCATACTCATTCAAATTAAGTAAATAAATTAATTCATCACGTTTCTTTTAACACGAATTAACAAAATCTAGAGAGATGCCAATTCAGTTCGCGCAGGAAAATCTTTAATTTAAAATCTTATAAGCCCGACAATTGAGAAACAGTCTGAAGTACCGTAAACGAAATAATACTGCAACATAATTGTTCGATCACATCAAATTTACGATTTCTCTTCGTTAATAACTGGATTGTACGTTCTTGCATTTTAGACTAGCTACTACTTCACAGCATTCTATTCTCAATGAGAGACAAAAAATCAATTCATGTATAACTACTGAACACTACCAATTCCTTAGGATATCTCTATTGCATCTAATTCCCACATGGACGACAAGAAAACAACTCGTGCATAACTAGTGAGTTTTAACTACCAAGTTTTCTGTAACGAGAGCCGCCGAATTGAAGTCGTCGAACCCACTGGCCTCAAGAGGATTTAGAGTTCAGGTTAATGAAAAACAGATCAAATAAAGGGGTGCTGAATTTCGAATGATATATACTATAATAGTTATTCACAGCTCTCTAATTATATATTTTCTGTTGAAATTGTTTCTTTACGTCTCCTCAACTCTCATCCCCTTCGCCTGAAAAACCCGCGGACAGCCAAAGGAGTTTTCCATGCTGTCTTTCCACGTGAGACAACATTATTTCTTAAAATCGATAAAAAACTGGAAGCGATTTATTTCAATAACAATCCTGACACTCACCCCTGGTCCCGAAAGTTTACTGGTGAGGGATACGTAGAAATTAATTACCTCCTTGAATGTAATTCAGTCATGAGCGTCGCGATTCATAGACATGATCCAGGAGCGGGGTCAATGCAGCAAGCGTTCGTGCAAGTGTTGGTGGTTTGCAAGATCTAAAGGAGCTATTTCAAGCTGTGCAAATATAATTAGTGCGCTTAAATAGGCTATTTAATGTATATTCAATTCGAAAAATTACTACCCATCTCTTTAAATCAAATACTTTAACATTTACTTATCGTACTCAAATCTCAATGCCTCCGGTGGGTTCAAATCCATGCAGGAGATTGCTTATTACTTATAACTCGCAGACCTTTTAATAACTACTATAGAATGAGTGTTTGTTAAATACAATACAAATTATCTGCTGGTCTTGTACCAATGAATAATTCTATTATTTCGTCCGTGTACTCGTGATACGCAACTCAGCTGTACGATGACTGTGATGGCGGGCATGAGAATATTTCAGTTTGGGATAAATCTGACTTCCATTACACAAGATCTGACCGTAGTGTTCAGAAAGCAGTTACTAATAAGTGACACATTGAACTTTTCTGATGTGGTTAATTTATAGATTCATTTATTATAATTTTCAAACTCTAGAGGTTAACTGTAACGATATATGTAAGAGTTAGATATATAGGAATGTTGTAATTATTATGTATCAACGAATAGATCCTCAGTGGGAAATTCTGACCAATAGTTACGCGCCTCCATTTGATTTATTAGACAATCGACGCCGCGTGAGGCGCCTGTGTCGTACTGGTGTCTTCCTTAATATTTTGGCCGTGAAAAAGCATTAAATTCTCAATCAATCCAGTTGTGAAAATTCAATCTGAAAGAAAGACAACATTTCGTTACAAAAATAACCCTGAAACAAAGCTGGAAGCCCAGCACTTTCTTCTCAAACAAACGATTTAATTTATTTGAAACTTATGTTAGATCTTAACGAAAGGAATTTTGTTCACTGACTATATAACCATTTAAGAATATAATTTTGAAATTTTTCATCATGGCTTGAACGTCTTGATCGCTCTGTTGTTGGTGGCAACAATAATATGCATGTTAAAATGTTGCGGGACGTGCAGTATAAGTTAAGCTTTCTGGATGCATGCATCAACAATATCATCATTATTGTTACTGCAGCTTTTTTCCTCCTCAAATAAAGTACAGGGATTGGCGACAGGCACTTCAATGCTGATGATCCAACACCCACCACCGTGTGCACAAACATCGAGTAAATGTAACTGAATTGCTACGATTGCTATATTAGAAGTTAGTGTCAGTGGACCGATTTGACATTTGACTTCATGCTATCATCCACGTTGTTTGCACTCAACTGTCAGATTCGATGTGACAATGGTCAGTTTGATTACAAATCAAACTTTTTTATTAGCCAAGATGAGATTAGTAATCAATGATGTGGGCCACCCAAGTGTATAAAATTCAACTATTTCACAAGGAATTTAAAAGCAAAGAAAACGTCAAGAAAATTCACCATATCGATATTGAAAATCTAGCAAAGGGAAATATGCTTCGTTTTAACAAATATTTGAACATCGAATGCTTCTTCATGACCGAGCGATTGAAATGTCCGCGGCTGTCGGACAAAGGCGCCTCATCAAGCCGCTGTTGCCGATATAGGGCAGCAGCGATGCCCAAACTTTGCCTTGTAAATCACTTCCAGTTTCGTCGCCAGATATTGTGAGATCCCGAAGCTCGTAGGCAGGCATTACTGAGGGTTAGGCTTCATTATCCCGCTAAGGTAAGGCTTCATTACTACAAGCCTACAAGCGTTATTAACAATGTCGCTGCGATGCTGATTATAACCTGTATGCTATTTAGAGCACGAAATCCAGCTTTACAAACCAGTCGCACCGCAGTGAAAACATTTTTTAAAAATATTGCCAAAAATGCAAGAATGAACCTGAAAGTAATTTTTTGTACGCTAGTTCGAAGTGTAGGACAGAAAACGGCATTTCTGAATATAAAAGTAGTCCTATGCCCCGATGACATAAAGTTTAATTTTCGAAATTTCCGCAATAATAACCCAAGACGCTTCGCACCGCTTGGATTCAAAAATATTAAAGATGGCAAATTTTCATCGGAGACAATATCAGTGATCGACGTTGCTTCATATGCATAATTACTGAATACTTCGGCAAGCAAGGAGCTCGTACAGGAAATTGTATCCCAGACTAAACTATTCTCACGCCTCTCCCCGCCCGCAACAAACACTATATTACGCATATCAGTTCAGTACCATGACTACGAGTACATAATAAAAGGTTGTGGGTTTGTCAATGTATTTAACGCTAACTTACTCTGGAATTAAAAAAAATCTAGTTATTATTAAAAATAGATATTGGTTGCTTGATGTCTCCTTCCAGCCCACCCGATGTAGTAAAAATTTTTGGTGTAGCAATGCATGTAACCAATAAGTTTTCTTCAGTACAAAAAAGTCATGAAAGACTTCTTTCATATTATTATTTAGCATGAATACATGAATAACACCCGCATGTTCAAGTGAGCAATAAAAATAAATGATGACATGCGATGAGGATTTGAATTTTTATGAAAAGAGAAAACTTGGGTGTAAAATAATCGAGTACCTCTCAGGTTAAATTTCCTGGGTTGAATTTCCTAAAATACACATGAAAGTTAAGTATATTTCTGTCCCGGCGTTTAAGCACGGGAATATGATATAATATAATAGTCAATATGTAGTTGATGATTATTACTGTTACCGATAATTAAACGATGAAAACGCTCGAGAAGTAAAAAGATATCAGTCCAGTACTGAAATAATAATCATTAGCGAAACAAATATCCTATTTCGGTTTGTGCTTCTTCATGACCGGAAGATAAGAATATCAGCGGCTTCTTGGATACGGCGTCTCGTGTCGTAATTTAATAATGGCAGATAGCGCCTTTATTAAATATAGTTGAGAATATAATTCTAGTAAATATTATTAGTACGCTTCAGAAGGTGACTTAATGTATATTCAATTCGGAAAATTAATTTCCATTCTATCAATAGAAATTCTTTTTTATTCAAATGCCGTACTCAAATCTCACTGCCTTCTGTTGGCTCGAAGATATTATGTAGGAGATTGCTTACTACTGATAACTCGCTGACCTTTTTATAACGATTACAGAATGAGTGGTTGTTAAGGGGACCGTCTCGCGCAAATAATAAATCGTATACCTTTGAGCGGATCATTCTGAAATTCGGTACACATATGTAAAATGTAAAACAAAATTGTTTTTGTTCGTGTGAATTTTTCGAAAAAAAACGAAAGAAAACGTGAAATTAATAGAAAACGAAGAAATAAAGGGGTACTTTCGAAATCTATCTCCTCCTACAGTATATATGCTACAAGGTCGAGACACATGTCATTCGATCCGTAAAGACCATATCTAGCGTTCACGTGTTCAGTTTTTTCAATTTCAAATTTGTTCCTGATGGAGGGGGATTTAAAGAAAAAAAAAATTCTTCCCCCCTCCCCCTTTTTCCAAAATATAATCCAAACTATAATGAAATCGGAAAAACTATACACGCAGTTTGTAGAGCTATTCCTTACGAATCGAACGATATATCTCCCACTGCTGTAGCTTGAAAACTGTAGGAGGAGATAGGTTTTCCGTCACAATAAGTTGAACTTTTCAGGACGGCGCGACAAAGTCCCGCGCGTCTTGAAATAGGCACTCAATGTAGCATGGATACCAAACTACAGGCTTCTGTAGCTTAATCCACTCAAGGATGCTAGCAGCAACTTGTAGCGCACCTCTCCGTACAAAGTTAGGAGGGTGACTGAGCTCAGATGCCAGATACACCAATATATGTAGTCTTGGCGCTCTAATTTTCTTAGGTCTATTTACTGAAGGAACTCCACCCCCCGCCCCCCGTTAAAGCCCGGCCGTGTGCGTCAATATTGACGTACATGGATCACAGTAGTATCGTTGGAAAGCTCAGAATGTCAGCTTTAAGATGAGACAGCATGTAACTGCAGCACAACTCAAGTAGAAACTAGATTCAAAGATTTCAGCAGCTAATTACTTTATATCTAATTAGTTAAAGAACTCTCCAACCCGCTTCCCTTTAAAGAGACGTCATGAACGTAAATATTGGCGTACAGTGATGGCAGTGGTACCATTGGAAAGAGCAGAATTCCAGCTTTCAGATGAGCACAAAAACCGGAAAACGCCAAAATTGAAAATTTTAAGGTAGACGGTCCCCTTAAATACAAGACAAATTACCTGTTGGTCATGTACCAATGAATGA
This sequence comes from Hyalella azteca, assembly GCF_000764305.2. Taxonomy (NCBI): domain Eukaryota; kingdom Metazoa; phylum Arthropoda; class Malacostraca; order Amphipoda; family Hyalellidae; genus Hyalella; species Hyalella azteca. Next base: position 12,912 of record NW_025931732.1, on the reverse strand, counting down.
TTCTATTATTTAGTCGGTGTAGTCATGATACGTAACTCTGCTACACGAGGACTGTGATTGCAGCAGTGAGAATAGTTCAGTCCGGGAACAACTAGACTTTGATTACACTTCAGATGACCGTAGTGTTCAGTAGATAATCATGTTTTTGCTTGAATTAGCGTTGCTTCATTTGCTAGATAGATAATCATAGTATCTATAATAAATTAGATAATCATAGAATGTAGAAATTGCTTTATGAATAGTAGAAATTAATTTCTAAATGGTGAGAAGAAAACTTTTTGAATCCCGTACGCTTAGAAGCGGTGGGGGTCGGAATGAGATTGGTAAGCGACTTATTCTAGTCTTTTTAACGCATTTTCTCATTTATGGAAAAAATGCACTATTGTGCTCACCATGTCCATCCGTCCGTCCGTCCATCCGTCCGTCCGTGACTTTAAGTTTTCGTCGACGAGAAAATGCGTTCTCTGTCACTCACTGCAGTGAGTACTGAGTTATATTTTTTAACGAGTGTATCCTCTATTTGCAATACTGACCAAGGGTTATACGCCTCCGTTTGATTTATTAGACAATCGCTGCCTCGTGAGGCGCCTGTGTCGGACTGGTACCTGCATCAATCGTTTGGCTATGGAAAAGCATTAAATTACACTGTGCAACAACATTTTTTTTCATAACTCAAACCAAAATACCTTTCTCTAAAGGAATCGAGGTTGCTGATTTCAAATCTGCAAACAGAAGTACTCTGGCATGTATAATTTTCGAGAAATTCAAAAAAATAATCTTATGAAATTCATAAAAATGCAACATTTGGTAAAGTGAACATGAATAAATAATATTGGATTATACATTTCAAACATCTTATTTATGTAATCAAAATATAAAAAATGGTAATCAAGACGTGCAGTTTTAAAATAAATCTTACCTAATTGCTATGATATTTATTTTACAAATGCTTTTTCCCTCTTGATTTGCGACGGTGAGTCGATTCTTCTTCCCTTTGTAGCAACCAACATGCAAAGAGTCTCCCATCAAATTTGGATTAAAGCGACCTTGATACTGACTTTCCAAAAGCGCAATATCTTGGTGAAAACGCTCACCATGCTCATCACTTATATCCCAAGGTTTTCAGGGAAAAAAAAACAAGTGGGAAAAAAGCATTTCCCAAGTGGGAAAAAGCAAGGGAAAAATCCAGATCCTTGGAACAGCAAATGGCATACTCTTTCTTATATGAACAGCAGATATGAGGTGCCCAATTTTCATCCTGGTCCCCAACTTGACAGCCAAAATAGTGCCTGTATGCTATCTTCACCTTGGAGGCCAGATTTTGTTCTCTGATCTTTTGGGGTGAATTTACCTCAAATGTAACAGAAATTGTCAGGGTTGTTGTTACAATTTCGACAATTCATTTCAAACAATTACTGCTTAATTCAAATTAAACAAACAAATTAGTGCTTAATTAATAGCCTAGATTTATCACGACCAAACTTTTCTGGAATGAAATTGTGAAAAGTTTCAAAAAATTCAGTAGTAATGGTACAAACACCAAAAAATATTATCTCAGCCATTATTATATACAATAAAAGTGCATTTAAAACAATCAATACACATCACACTTTTACCAGGCAATCCTTATTTTGAATGTACTTTCACTTTTAAAGGCTGACCCTGAAGTCATATGCATAAAATACTTTCACAAACATAACTCGAAAACCTGACGTGCTAGAGAAATTTCAAGGGCATAAATGGAATCAGTGTAAAAAACATATCAGATACAGGTAATTTCATATGAGTAGCAAAAATTTTGTTGCACAGTGTTATATATCAATCAATTCAGTTAAAACAATTACATCTGTAAAAAATGACAACGTTTCGTTACAAAAAAATCACCCTGGAACAATGCTGGAAGCCCAGCTTTTTTTCACATATATAAATTAAATTTAATTAAAACTTATATTAAATCTTAAATGAAAGGAATTTTTTCACTAAATATGATCATTTCAGAACATAATTTGATATTTTGCATCATGGCTTGAACGTCTTGATCGCTCCGTTGTTGGTGGCAACAATAATATGCATGTTAAAACGTTGCTGGACGTGCAGTTTAAGTTAAGCTTTCTGGATGCATGCATCAACAATATCATCATTATTGTTACTGCAGCTTTTTTCCTCCTCAAATAAAGTACAGGGATTGGCGACAGGCAGTTCAATGCTGATGATCCAACACCCACCACCGTGTGCACAAAGATCGAGGAAATGTAACTGAATTGCTACGATTGCTATATTAGAAGTTAGTGTCAGTGAACCGATTTGTTATTTGACTTCATGTTATCATCCACGTTGAACTGCACTCAACTGACAGATGAGCACGTCTTCAAATGCATAACTACTGGAACCTCTGGTGTAAAGAAGTGCCTAGGCAGGCAATTGGATCCCAAACTGAACTATTTCCACTCCAAACTGTAATAAATTAATTGTGTAGCATAGTTCACGCATAATTGACTACGCGGAAAAAAAAAACAGGAGGCTGTGAGTTTGTCCATGTATTTAGCGCCAACACACTGCTTGCAATTTTCCAGTAATGGTTTTCCTAACCCTAGAAGAAAATATGGTGTGTGAAATATGTTACTAAAACACTCGTTGGCATCCCCGTGTCTCGTTGCCACGTGTGCGACGATGCGTTTGTTAGGGGCGAGTCTGTTGGGGAACACGAGAAAAATGTATGAGTCCACCAAAAAGTTTAATTTTCTTTGTGTAGAAAAGTGTCTCCAAAAATTGAACGCCAGTATAAATACTAAAATATATAAATCAGAAACTCACTTCCTTTATAACGCGCATCTGTCATGTTATATAATATATTGTTCTGCGATAACATAACATATAAAATGCACTAAAGCTACCTCCGTTCAATATCAACTGTTGAATGCGGTTCAAGAATTATTTATGCGCGATTACAGTCATTTGCAAAAATTTAAGACCACCCACAGAATTTGACCTAAATCAGAAATAACCCTTTTTGGATGGGTGGTGTGCAAATTTGAGCACACGGCGGGCGTAATAGTAGCCGCAGGCGGTCAGAGAAGTGTGTTCGTGCGTGTCTTACCTCCCAGCACTCACATGAGAAGGTTGGAGCTGCAAGACAGCAGAAATTTCATTTATAAGAAATGGGCAGAAAATCATCTCTTACCGAAGTTCAGAGGGCTCAAATTGTACTCTTACATGACGAAGGTTATTCTGAATGCCAGATTTCTCCAAAGATGAGATGTAGCAAGACTGCAGTTAACAATGCAATACGCAATTTTGAACATGATGGCCGATATTCAGACAAGAAGAGGTCGGGGCGTCTGAGGAAAACAACCAGCCGTGATGACAACATTTTTTTGTATTTAGTTTGTGTAAATGTGTAAAAAATTTAAATAAACGTTTAATTGCGTGGACAGAATTTTTTAGTTATCCCCGAAAGAAAATAAAATGAGGCCTGAAGAGAGCAGGTATAGGGCCGCGTATAGGGCGTGTCGGCTGTAAGTGAGCCGGAGCCCGGCAGGACTGATTCGTTGCAGCCGAGCGCCAGCGCCCAAATAAGGCCTTACGCAGAACGTTTTGAGCCCCTTAATAAGCGGACATCCTTGCTGACTTCCTGCTTCTCTCATGCTTCTATCGTGCTCTTGGTCCGGCGCCGGCCCAGCTCCTACACTGCTTCTAATTTTGACTGGGAATGAATCGCGACCCTCATGAATGAGTTACATTCATTATTAAGGAGGAAATTAATTTATTCGGAGCTCTCACCAGAAAACTTCCGGGCACAGGAGAGTGTGGGGATTGTTATTACAATCGATCCCTTGTAATTATTATCAACATTTTTCCATTATATCTGCATTGAAGAACGCGCTACTGTAGTACAGAGGAGCCGCATGAAGCGGCAATTGTCACCTCGAAATGTTTAATTCGAATCAATGTGAATTATTAGATAAAGTCGTAACTCGTGCATGCACATAGAAAGAATGACCCTTTCTCTAAATCATTTCATCCATTTCCACTTTTTACCCTCGCCGCCTATTGACGGGGAGAGATTCAAAAATACATAAGACAGAAAATTTCAATATCCTATGAAATAAGGTTCCATTAGTCACCAACTCATACATACTGAACACTACGTTCTGATGTAGCGTCTTCCCAGGCAATTGCATCCCAGACTGATCTATTCTCATTCTCGCAGCCTTGAACATCGTACAGCGGAATCACGTATTATGACTATATGAAAGTAAATTGTAGTCGTGTGTTGCAACTACCCACTGGGAAACGATAGAAAAAGTCAACGAGTTATCAGTAATGTGCAATTGCCTACATATGGTCTTCGAAGCCACCGCATGCAGTGAGATATGAGAACGGTAAAAAATTTCAAAACTATTGGTGTTAAAAAAAGTGTAGACAACTTTCGAACTGTTATTTCGCAAAAAAAACTAGTAGGAGCCTACAAATCATCTTTTCATAGCTTGCAATAGCTTCTTTATATATTACAAACCATAATTGCAATCAGCTGAAAACCCATTTTCGATGCTCGGCAATCTAGTTATCTACAATTTATTATTATACTAGTTATTTTTTTACTGTTTAAAAAAATTTCTTGCATCGGTTGACAAAGTCGCTGCTTGGCAAATAAGTTTTTAATTCCATTTTCAAATGAGTTTCCCCTTTACGCGTGTCTGACGGACCCGTAACTTCCTGGAATGAATCCTATTTCCTAATTTCTCCCTGGAATAAAGCTCAGTCGCAAGCATCAACTTCCAGAGGGCAGAACCATAAGGAAACTGAGCTAATTTAATATCCTGGAAGAATATAATTGACCGAGATTTAATCTAAACTTTGTTCTACTATTGGATGAATATATTTAATTTTCATGACGATATCAGAGTTTTCTTATTCCGACTCTATCTAAATAGTAAGAATTAGATGTAAATTTGTCCGCTAGTATTTTGTAACTTTTGGTTTTAAAAGGAACATTTCACTGCTAGTTCCGCTCAAAGCGACCACAACTGTTGAAGAATTCACAATTTATTCTTGCTATTCAAGCATGAGTATTCAAGCAAAACAAGCAATTCTTCAAGGAGCTGAAATCAAGGTCTGGCTTCCCTTAGTTCTGCGGTATGAATGGTGACGCTCAAGACTGAGTTACATTCACGATTTTTTCGACACCCATACGTAACCAGTAAGCGTCCACGATCTGCTGTGTAAGAAATCAGTCAGTTGAAGAGAATATGAAATAATACCTTGCCAAGCGACAAACTTTTCAATCGATTGCATTGGTGTTTGTAAGATGTAAGAAAGTTATTCAAAAATATATTAAGTCAGCTGCAACTTGTTTTTAAAGCAATATTTTATTGGCAAATAATTTTCCTTAACAGGGAAGAATAAACGGTTATGCTTTTACACTCAAATCTCACTGCATTCGTTGAATCCGAAGACCTCATGTAGGAACTTTCTTATCAATAATAACTTGAATTTGTATTGCCATTTAAAGTGGGTAGTTCCTAAATACAGGTAAAAATTAACTGCTGTTCATTCATCATCGAGTGAATCTATTATATTGCACGTGTATTCATGAAACTGAACTGAGCTGCGCGATATTTGAGACGGCGGAAGTGAGAATAGTTCAATCTGGGATACAATAAGTTGCAAGAAACTCTTGACCTCTAAAGAGTGTTCAGTAGATATGAGTCGGTGGCTAATTGAATAGACTGTTTGCTGCTGTTATTAAATTAATCTCCTAATATATGTTATCCAACAGCTACTAAGCGAAGGATGTCAATTTGCGCACTTGTGGAGGAGGCGAGCTAATGATCGGTCAGTTCTCTACATATAAAGACACGACTAATTAAGTTAAAAGACTCGATTTGATATTTTAGGCAGTCGCCGCCTCGTGAGGCGGTATCGTCGGATATTAGCGTACGGTCATAAAGAAAAATTTCAATTCTCAAGAATTTTCGTTTCAAGGTAAAAACTTGTCTGTGTTAAAATATCAATTAAAACATATAGTACAATTCAATTATTATTCCGTGAGCAAGTGAAGAGGCCGCAGCCGACAAGCTGCAGTTCAGTGATCGCGCAGGTCCGATCATAGACAGAGATAGCGTACAGCTTCCCTGGAAGTACAAACAAAATAAGTAATCGAATTGCGAGTAATGAGCGATCATCGATATGAACTCGTCGAACCCTCAAGATGCCGCTAGATTTTGTTTTAATTGCAGTTCATATTAATTTCTTAGGTACATGCATCACCAATGACATTTTTGCCGCAGCTTCATATCTTAAAGCATTAAAGCCACTTTAACAGAAACTCAGCATTTAAACAGGTTTCCTGATCTTGTATAAATTGCCGTTAATTAACAACGAACAACGACGTCCACTTTAGTCAGAAGTCACGGTCTGTCAATAATGCGCCGCAGCCATAGCAGCTGGGCAACACCTTTATATTCTCCTTATAAGTTACTTAGATAGGTACGAACGTATTTTTATTTTAATATATTCAACTTTCATAATTGGTAATGAGAAAAACACTCATACATATTTACTGAACACTAAACAAGAACTCTCTGCAGCAGTAGGTAGACTGATTACAAACTAAATTATTCCGAAACGCCGGATTACAAAACTGTAGTGAGCAGCGAAGCGGGGCAACCAGGTCCCTATTATTCAAGTATTTATTCAAATATTTATTTATTATAACTTTAACGACTCGCCAGTGGACCAAAGCCGCCAGCACGAACATTCGACCTGATGAGGTACAGTTTGGCCGAGTCTGCGGTGATAGGCGATGCCAACTGCAAATATCAATGCAATTAAAATTAACGCACCGTTCATGATATTTAATTTTATACTAATTTCAAGAAAGAACTTCCATGCATTTCACGAAACTTTTTCAGGGCTCCACATTACTGGACAATTAACGTCTTCTTTTTAGGGGGTTGCAATAATATTAATAAATGTGCATGAGGAACACAGAGTGATAACGAATGACTTACGATCACCGTAGCATGACTCACGATCATTTTAGAGTTCTAGCTTACACGACCGGTGTTACTGACCTACGAATTTTAGAATCTCTGTATATTTTTAAACAGAAACCTCGGTTAAATGCAGCCTTCAGCTCCTATCCCCTTGAAATTGTTAATAGATAGGTCTGTCTCCTTATGTGTATTTGTTTTTATTTCTGCCAATTTATGTTTTTATCTTCGATGTGAATTTAGTTTTCTAATTGATTCTGCTTTTCTTATAGGTTTTGAACTTTGAACTGACGATGGAGCTGGACTCCGAAACGTTTTCATTCTTAAGAAATGGTTAATATTCTGGCTGTTTTCTTTGCTTTTAAATTCCTCATAATTTTAACCCACGAAAGCAACGCGTGCTCCGGTATACGCCGGGCAGCGATGCTCACAAGAACATTTTAACCCTGGCAACTTTTCAGTTTCAGGGCTCAAAAATATTTAAATGGACAAACTTTATTCGCTAAAACATTGAGAACCCAAGTTGCATCCGACCCATCATTAGTGAAAACTCTAGTCAAGTGGCGACCTTCAGGAGGCATCTTTATCACAGACTGAACTATTCTTAGTTCTCACCGCTGTCGTCACAAATATTATTGTACAGTTCAGTTCAGTATCATGACTACGCGGACAGAACAGAAGGCTGCGAGTTTGTCTATGTATTTAGTGCTAACCCATTCAGCAATTTCATATACAAGTAAGCGAGTTATCTTTGAAGAGTTATGGCCCGCTAGATGTCATCCCCAATACACTGAAAGTAGGAAGATTTTTATTGTGGCAATGATGAGAAAGGAAAAGATGAAATAGCGGATGATTAATTATGAAAGGCATATCCTGTAGGAGTTATTCGCAGCTTTCTGATTATATTTTTACAGTCTGGAACAGTCGTCATGTTTTCACAGTCGTCATCGGTTGGAAAACTCGCTGCCTGGAAAATGAGCTCCCTATAATGTTTCTGAATATGAGTCAACTTTATTGCAGAGTGTAAAAAAAGGTGTAATGCGATTATCTTGAATAATAATTCTCCGACTCCTCTGGTCTTTGATATTTTCAGATGGTGAATCTGTAGAATTTAATTCTCACCGTGAATATAACTCGGTCGCGACCTCTACATTATAATAATAGTGGTGATTCTCATAGTCAACTGTCGTATCGGTTGAGTTGAGCTTTAAATGAAGCTAAAAGTAACATGAATGATAATTCAATACACACACGCCTTCGTCTTCCAAATTCATTGAACGACACACTCAAAGAACTAAGTGAGGCTCTATTCTGGTGGACTCTATGTATTATTACATAGATTCCACCATTAAGTGTATTTCCTTTGTGTAGAAATGTTTCTTTCTAAAAATTGAATGCCAATAGAAATGCTAAAATATAAGAATAAGAAACTTACTTCCGTCATGAGACGCATCTGCCATGTTATTTATTGTATTGTTCTGTGATAATATATAAAATACACTAAAGCTACCTCCGTTCAATAACAACTTTTGAATCTGGTTCAAGAATTATTTATGCGCGATTAGTTTATATAAGAAAGAAGTAAAAGGATATTGAAGCACTGAGATGCATTGCCATAAGGAATATCATTCACCAAGTTATCGCTATGATATAATTGGCTGAGTCGCCAGTGGAGCACAATCGCCGGCATAAACATTCGACCTCACGAGGTTAGTTTGGCCGAGTTATTCAATGATTTTAGCAAGGGGAAATATGCTTCGTTTTAACAAATATTTGAACATCGAATGCTTCTTCATGACCGAGCTATTGAAATGTCTGCGGTTGTCGGACAAAGGCGCCTCATCAAGCCGCTGTTGCCAATAAAGGGCAGCAGCGACGCCCAATCTTTGCCTTCTAAACCAATTCGAGTTTTGTGGCTAGATATTGTGAGTTCCCGATGCATGTATGAAGCCACTTATGATGGTAAAGCTTCATTCAGCAACATCGTAACCCCTATAGGCGCTTCAGTGCGCTGGGACTCAAAAATTATAGGTTACAGAGAAGAATTCAGCCCCATACCATAAATTGTGGTATCAGACGTTGCTTCAGATGCATGACTACTGAACACTGCGGTAGTCACAGAGCCTCAACGAGCAATTGTATCCCAGACTTAACTATTCTCACCACCATCCGCCGTCACAAAAATTATTGCACAGCTCAGTTCAGTATCATGACTACGAGTACATAATAAAAGGTTGTGAACTTGTTGATGTTTTTAACGCAAACTCACCCTGGAATTCCAAAAAAAATCTAGTCAATATTAAACATGTATTGCCTGCTTGATGTCTCCTTCTAGCCACCAGATGCAGCAAAATTATTAGTGCGATAATGCATGTATCCAATAAGATTTCTAAAGTTCGAAAATGTCATGAAAGACTTCTTTCATATTATTATTCAGTAACATGAATAACACCCGCATTTTCAAGTGATTAATAAAAATAAATGATGACGGGCAATGAGGGTTTGAATTTTTATTCGGAGAGAAAACTCGGGCGTAAAATAATCGAGCCTCATGTTGAATTTCCTGAAATGCAAATGATATTTGAATATATTTCTGTAGTGGCTTTAGAGCATATGAATATGCTATGATGTTATAAATATGTAGTTGATGATTATTCCTGCTACAGATAATTAGACGATCGAGAAACAAAAGATATCAGTCCAGTGCTGATATAATAATCATTACCGAAACTAATATCCTATTACTGTTTGTGCTTCTTCATGACGGTAAGATAAGAATATCAGCGGCAATTCTTGGATACGGCGCCTCGTGATGTTATCACTTCATGGCAGATAGCGCTAGCAATGTCTTCTTTACTTTAAGGTATGCTTTCAATACCAGATGATAACTCTACTAATCACTGATCATGGACTGCAGGAACGGCGTCTTATTCTGTGCCAAGAACAATTACCAGGAGTCACGCAGCGGAAATATTTGTAATTGTTCATCAGCAATGACGAGCGTATTTAAAAGATTTAAGTAATATACTATTAGAATTCGGTGTGTGGAAGGAATTACTAAAAACTACTGACCTGCAGATTCAATATCGCTGCGAGCAACTTCATCATTATTCCTACTTCTCACTGAGGTTGCTCAAGCAAACGGAAGAGTTATCAACTTGCTACTTTGTATCACGAATTAATGGAATCCAGGAAGATGCAAATTTAGTTTTTGCAAAAAATCTTTACTTTAAAATCTAATGTCCTCGACAAAGAATAAACCGCCTCTTGTTGCTTTAGTCCACGAAACACGAATGTTCCCGTTGGACCAACTATCGATATTATCATGGAACGATGTTACCACCATCCTGAACTGCCATGTCCGGATCTTGATCAATTCACCTTGCGTGAATTGCTGCACATCTGTACGACCAAAACTCCGTTTGAATTCAATAATCAAACCTACACGCAACTTGATGGAGTAAGCATGGGATCCCCACTCGGCCCAACCTTTGCAGACTTTTATATGTCCAATTTGGAAACTAAATTACTAAATGAAAATAAAGCCTCCAACCCGCTATTTTACAGACTGAGGCAATAGCTATTAGACAAAATAATCCGTTCATCAATGTAAAATACCAAGAGATGTCAAATTTCCTCAATTTGTATAGATAAAATCTGATCTGATATCTTATCTGAATTTCTATTCTTTCCAGATTATCATCTTATTTACTCTGATGATGGCTAAAGTGTAGATAGCCGAAACGGTAGAATATATGTATTTTTATTTCAGAACTGCGATCGTGTCTTTTTTATCCAGAATCATTATTCGACGCCTAAATGTAATTGAAAAGGAAGTTTTTAGAAAACTTGAAAAACTGTTGAAACTCTATATAAAAATAAAGTCCGATTTATTATTTCTGAGTCGACGTTTCTATCAGTTATACCCTTAGGAGTTCTTACCAAAAATGTTGCTTCCCAACAGTAATATGAGAGATATGAGGAAAGGCGCAGGTTGCAGCATCGTCCTGGTGATGTGTAGCTATGCTACCTGCAAGCGAGACGCATTAAGACGCACTTGATTGTGCTGTCATTTCGATACGTTCTTGTCGTTTGTATTCATTGTATGCTGCAAAATACACTAGGAAATTTGTACATGGTGGCTTCTATACGGCACAAAATTCGTGGATACCCTGAGAGTGATAGCAAGTATTGATAATTTTGTTATATTCTGTTAATAGTTTGCTGACATCGCAAGTAACTAAGAATTTTAAAGCAAAATAATCAAATAAATTCATTATAATTCATTGAAAACGTTTCAAGGATCATTTCCATTTTCAGTTTAAAAAGGAATTTAATGATACAAGAATTGTTCAAAATTTCAAATTGATGATATTAAGCTGGTCTCGGAAGCTTTTTCAATGAAAATTTGTCGAAAAATATCTACATAACAACCTCATAACTATAGTTTTTATTGTTGCGATTCATCACAAATGCTGTCCATCACTCAAATTTATTCATGTTAAATAATTGTGCGGCAAGTTGCTCATCCATGAGTGCGGGACTCGCGCGGTCACTCGCATTATGCGGCGCTGTTGAGCGAGCAACTCAATGGCCGTCACTGCGGCGAACGATTGTCATGTCTGTCATCTAGCGCTGGTAATAAAGACAAGTTCCATGGATGGTGAAAGTGATTGATTTTAGGACAACTTGTGTTAATAGTTTATTTTACTTGTATCATAATTGCCCTAGGGTATTATCCAATTTATAAAGTTATATGCCTATTTTAACTCGTGATTTCTTGCCACATTCGACGTTCTTGCCACATTCGTCCTTCCCATTGATGATTACACGTAATTCTTCGACGAAATTTCAATACTGTACATGGTCCGCCATATTTATGACAACGGATGTTTGCTATATAAAAATCAATTGGTTTCTAGGTGGACAAAACTTTGGGAAGCGAGGAAACTAATCAAAAGGAATTGAGGTCAAACAAAACACGATTACAAGCAAGGTTTAAATAGTCTTTTCTTTAATGAAAAATTACTAAATGGCACTAATGCCATCATCCCTAAACTTGCTCGGTACAGCCTCCAAAATTTGCGGTAGTGACTCCACTTCACTGTTTGTGAAGAGGCAATGGAGTTGCGCCTTGCTTCCGCGTCTGCCCAACCCGTAAATCCTGAACAAACAAAAACGAAACGGTGATTACAGAGATCTTAAAAAAAATGTTCGGACGTTAAAAGGGCTCAATGTGAAAAGGGTCCTTTTCCAGGCAAGGTGAGAAAAGGCTGCGCATCGTAGCAAAAAGATTTTCCGAGTCATTAAAAATGGTTTACCACACGTTTGTACAAGTTTTAAGGTTATTATTGCAATAAAGTTAGTAATTCATTAAATGTTTTATGGAAAAGATGCAAAATTGATAATTACGGGCTTATTCTTTGTTCGGGTCATAAGTGAAAGAGAACAGGATTTAGCACCTCATCACCGCCTACTCCGTGCCTACGAAGGTGGGGTGACGTACCTGAAGTACTAAAAAATCCCTCGGTGAACGTCGGCGCGTAACTGGTCCAGCGGCTGGTACACACCCGCGCAGATGTTGCCGGGGCCAAAAACGTAGTCGTAGCCAACGTGGCAACCAGAAGTGCCGGAGGAGGTCATCGTAGTGCTGACAACACCAAATCCAGCACGTGCCCAATGCTCACGTCCAAATCCCAACCGTACTCGGGCGAGGCTTCCAAATTAAGCTTTCACTCCATGAATACTAGACAGGTTCGAGGTTGTACATCTCGGTGGCGTATCAATGAAGATCCCACATGGAAATATGAACTGACGTGAAGTCACAGTAGCACCATGGGAGTTACGCTCATGGAGTCAAGAGTCGAACTGCTGAAGATTCTCAAAACAGGGGTGAAGTGAAGCAGCACGGGCGATA
>NW_025931731.1:0-10651 GCF_000764305.2 Hyalella azteca | reverse complement strand
TATTTCATAAAGAATGATCCTCCACCAACACCATCTGTTAGTATACTTAATGTTATATATTAAATTGTTTATTAATATATTATTTATTTAAAAATGATCATTCCAGATATTGTAATGTCAAAGAACTGAAGCATTGTAAAGCCCTGCAAGGTATGCCCTTTTCTAAGCAGCACATTTATATATACTTATATGGAATTTGCTCCAGGAGGTTATTTTTCATAAATAATTAGAACTATTCATCAATAATTAGAAGCTATATGCATCAAACTGGCTTGAGCATGCAACTATGACTATATTTTATTTGAGAGACAAAAATTTTTTTTAATTATTGTCCCAGTAGTGAGAAGTAATACTAATTTTAAGTGTCTTCATCAATGCTTTTGCATATCCTTATCTAATTGATCTAATTTTCTAATCTAATTCGTTATAATAAGTAATTAATTTTCCTGATCTAATTCATTTAATAATTTTGACACTCTTCTTCCACCTTGAGGAAGAAGCTCTAGTCAAAAGTCACGGGTATCATGACTTTTGCTCTTCTGTCATGGCAGGTAGTGTATGTGTGTCGCAACAATAATAAAAATATTATTGGCATGACAGATAAGATATTTTATAATATTATATAAAGAGATGACAATAATCAAATGAACTTCATTAAAAATACCAGTAAAACAATCCATTGGTATCTAATGAAAAATAATATCTTTCAATAATTGTACTAATATTGCTCATTAAAATTAAATTTTTGGAAATAAATTTCATAAAAAAACACATTCTGTATCATAATGGAGAATTTGCTTGAATTCCAATTTACTAGGAAAATTTTTTGAATAGTGACCAGTGAGATGATTGAGACTTGAGATGCCATGCTAGGATGTTAAACTTTAATAAAAAGCCATTAGTGAAATATGTGTCAAGTGTGCCTGCAGTCATTGCAGTGTGGAATTCTATGAATGCTTATTCATATATTAAAGACTAATCTAGCCTGGTTACATAATCAAATATTATAATTAATTGCAAAATATCAGCCATATATAAAAGGATATTCTTTCAGATTTTTAGATCCAAAATTTTATGTCTTGTTAATGTATTTCCTCTCCTAAATTCCATCCAGGTGCCATGCACACATGAACAGGCATGAAACTGACAGCCTGATAGGCTGTTTTCCAGGGTTGGTGATTTTTTTGATATTTAAAACAAATCAAAAAATAAAAAATCAATGATTTATTTGATTTTTACAGGATTTATCTGTTTTTTTTATTTTTTCAGCTTTTTTGTATTTTTGAAATTTTATTTTTCATGTTGCGATTAGCCTATTAACAATAACAGTATTTTCTCATATAATAGTGGTCATTCATAAATAAAAAAAAAATATATAGAAATTTAAGTAGACAAGAAAATGAAGTAAAATGGGTACCTATATGTAGTTTATTCTCCCTAAAGTTCTCAACCATCCTCTTTCCTTAATTAATAAAATACAAATTACAAAACAATAAGAATAGATAGGTATTACACTCCTTCCTAAAGCAATACCGACTAATAACATTAGCAATTTATCACCTTTTCTTAAAGGTTGAAAAAACAAATCAAACTAAGAATCTCCCATGCGTAAAAAGCCAAAAGCTGAAATAAAACTGATGAAATCTAACATTTTTTATGTATTTTTTTCAAAAGCGACAACTAATAATAAATAACATTATTTGGTTAGTACTTTTTTTCATTACCTCTGAAACGTGAAACCCTCAAACTGCAAGAAAAGTTCACTATCTAGAATCCAGCTACCTAATTAAGTTGCTACTCAAAAGATTAATAGGGATCATCTCTATCTGCCCTTGATGTGCTATAAATCTACCAGACTCTACCCTCTAACAAACCGACTAGTAGCAACTGAATGACTGACTGCACTGTTCCCATTTGATTCACCATTAAACCAACACTAAACATAAACTGAACAACAACCAAACAAACCTCAAAGGACTCGAAATGAGACTTGTGTTACGAGAGAAGCTAACACTGTTTGAAATAAACATTTACACAATTCATCTATTTTATTACCATTCACTGAATTCAATTATTTTACATATAGTTTTCTAATTGTAATTGTTTTGTTTCTAGTTATGAATTCACATATTTAAAGATTGTAATTAAATACATTTCAATTTGAATACTCATATGAGGGTGAAAATCTTTCTAAATGCATAGAAGGTCAAAACAATCTCAACCAACCCTTTTTATAAACGCTGGCTAACACATGTAAATTGTATGATGTAATTAATATATACCAAATATTCAAAATAGTTAGCTTAAGACTACTTATAGCCTTATTAAAATTAGCTAAGCTGCCAGCTATGTACAATGTATTGCTACACTTGATGCCTCTGTAATATTTATTTTATTTATAATTATGGTGGAATTTGGGAGGTTTAATATATGAACATGGGTACAAATCATATTGGATCTAGAAATGTGTAAATAATTTTAACTTCATATTTAGTTACTAATATTTTGGAAAAGATAATGCTAATAGGCTGGATCGATCTTGAATAAATGAACCCACATTCCTAGAATTCGACCCTGCTCTGCATCAAAAACATACAATTCATTGGAACATAATACACACTGACACTGAAGGCAACAGGTTTATAGCTATTCCAATTTGCCATAGCACATTTACACAAAAACCATGAATAACAATACCTCAAAATAAATTAAAGACTGCCACTCAATGTATTTAAATATATTTAAAAAATCAAATAAATAAAAAATCATGATTTTTTCATTAAAAAATCAAGTGGTTTAATCACATGATTCAATCAGTTTAATTTAATCATTACCAACCCTGCTGTTTTCCGAAAAATTCTGGCATGTAGGTATTGTATGAATTTTTTACCATCCATACTCAATTATGACTGAATCATTCAGCGTTTCAGCCAGGGCCCAGGCCTGGGTAACCCAAACAAGAACTTTAGGTTTAATAATTATCAATCCAAATTTCTAGTTTGTAGGAGATGGAGTAAAATTTTGAAAATCAATCCTCCTTCATTTTTTAATTCATCTAAAAGAATATACCAGTTGATGGATGCTTATTCCAGTAGCTATTATTGCAGCCATTTAGGCTATCTGCAGATCTAACCATCTGAATTTATTGTTTTGGTCATCACTTTTTCACAGGTCATCTTTCCGCTGAAATTTTGACGGGTCATCTGACGGTATGACGTGACATGCGCTACCTAAACTGCTAAAGACGGATGAATTTTCTATAATTGACTTGTGGATAATAGAACTAGAAGAAAAACATTGACATAGAAGAAACTTCCTGATTGTTATTTATGAAATCTCATGAAGAAGTAAAATAATGTCTCGCTCACAATCAATTCAATTACTATATTAATATTATTATTAAATGTATTAAACAAGGTGGATTCAGGAGACTTTGGCTATAAGTATTGAACAAGGGCCTATTATAGTAGCACATATCATGTTGGATTTAAAAATAATGAACTAGATTCAAATTTTATACCTAGGCTCTAAGCTGATATTTTGAAAAATTTGAACTTATCAAGTGAGCGAAATGGATCGATATTGAATATATAAGCCACCAATCACAATTACTACAATTCTACAAAGTAGATCTTAAGTTTCAAGTTCACCATTTTCCTAGATGCCATATAAAATATTGGGAACAAAATATAGCCTACTTGTCTGGTTTTTATGCAAGTACGGAAAAATTGATAAGAACGATAATTCTCATGACAGTTTTCTACATTTAACGGGTTGAAACAAGGTAATAACTTTGAAATTTTTAATCTAGTAGATATCCACAGGCCACTTAGTCTTGTTTTGAATTTGTGCGACGCAAGGAGTATTGCGTCATCATAATGGCGTCGTTGTGGCGAGACATCGGCTCAGCCTCAGGCCCTCAAGAAGTGAGGTTGGAATAACCGTTGGATACCATCACGGTATCAAGCACTCGAACTTATCAGACGATAAAGGACATAATATGATCACATTTTTTAAAGATAAAGGCATTAGTCTTCATCAGAAACCACTGTAACGTAGGACCACCCAATATCGTCCTAATCGGCACTGTCGACAGTCAGCACACAACTTCGCAAAACGCTAAGTTGCATGAAATGTTGCCACAATAAACTGATTACATTTTTATAATTGGTTTAATGATTTGTGGTGTTATAAGCACATCCCAGCAGATACTGATTGAGTACATATAATTTTATAATAAGCACGTTCGTGCTTAAATGTGTGAACAGCATTCATTTTGAATAAAATTTAACACTAGGAAAAGATGAATTTGAAGAAAAATTCCAGAATATTTAGCTATTCAACGTGCATTCGGGCAGGATAGTTTGAGCCATGAATGACGAAGAGAGGACCTAACCCATGAACATATTAGTGAAATTAAATTTTAAACTTTTCTCAATATCTAAATTTAGATTTTGTCGGTGAAGGCATGTATACTTTACAATTAATTAAATTATCATAAGTTATCACCTTTAATGATTTGGCTGCTAAATAAAATTGTATTTGGATTTTAAATCACCTTAAATCAGCACAGAGGCTAAATAAATGTATTTTTATCTATTTAATTACACCACACTCTCAAAATATTAAGGATATCCCTGAATAAATTATGAGGAAGATATTTTCTGGAAGGAATCTCAAATTATAGCAAACTTTCTGTGAGCAAACCCGTATAAAAACAATCAAAAATTGAACGAGGTTTAATGTAAACTGTTAGCATTTAGATCACTTAATATATCATGAACTGAACTCACCTTTTTGTCAGATGGAAGTATTCAATTTACAAATAAATGGTTGTATTCTGATATGCGTATGAATGCGTATGATGTGTAAGCGTGGTATACTATATAAGCAATGGCCTTCTGTTCAACAGGTGTGGAAGCCTCAAAGTTTAGGTTCGAGCACCAACGTACGCACACACGTTTGGATTGCAGAATCGGTGATATATATAGCAGCCGAAATATGGTTGTGAGTAGCAGGCGGCCCCTCGTTTGTAAACAACCTTGAAGTACCACGCGAATGGTTGCCGATGGTCGCAGTGCGGCCCGTCCATCACCTCGCGGCCCACGAGCGCCATATCGCCGAGATATGGGAAAAACGTCCAATCTGCCGCTCTGCGCTTATAATCGCCCTCCACGCCGATAAACACGCGCGCCACGGCCTAAAATTTTAACTGGGATGGGCTCCCTGGCTGTTCACTCAGATCAGCAGGAATCAGGAGTAAATTTTTCTGTGTAAATTTTGATCAAGTGGGATGAGAACCCTGAACATTTTCTGAGACGAATTGTGACCGGTGATGAAATATGGATCTACTGGTATGATCCCGAGTACGAAACTCAATCGAAGCAATGACTGCCTAAGAAGGGGAAATGAGCTTGTCAAAGAAAAATATGAGCGTTCAAATGGTCACAGTTTTCTGATATCCAGATCGAAAGGATGTTGTTAGTTGATTTTTGCATGAATAGAAAAATATTACAGCTGTTTATTACGAAAAGATTTTTAAAAAGTGTCCAAGAAAACATATAGGAAAGTAGGGAGGGGAAAGCACAGGTCCTCTTCCACCACGACCATGCACCTGCGCATGGCGCTCAGCAGACATGAGCTGTGCTATGCGAATTTCGATGGCAAATCATTGACATTCACCCTATAGCAACGATCTAACTCTATCCGACTTCTTTTCATTTTCAAACCTGCAAAATTCATTGAAAAGTACCAGTTTCCGTTCGTTGAAGCAATAAAAAAAGCTGTCATAAATGATTCAAATCACGTGACTCAGAGTTTTACACTAATGTACTCAGTGGCTGGTATCAGCGTTTGCTGAAATGTGATAACATACATGAAGCATATGTTGAAAAATAAACATGAACATGACCGTTTTTTTCAAACGATTGTTTTTCCACGAACTTTATAAGGCCACCTCATGCATATGAGAATTTTTTACATATCTATGGTAACGGCATAAAATCAGCTATAATGTTTGCCTAGCACTAATACTTAATGACGACGAAAAAGCCAAAAAAAGATGGAAAAATCTGTGTATAACAATTTACGATTTTTCATAATTTATTCCAATTCCTGCCTTTTTACATATCCATCTGTATTTTATCGACGCGCAACATTCCCTGCAAATTACTTGAATGGCTCACTTATTACTTCAATATGAATTTTAACAGAATTAGACCGTCAACTGATTGGATACCACTCACGAAAGTAGACCGCTTGCTGCTCGCAGAGGTAGGACGCACTCAAAGTTCGATGCTGCAAAGGGCGCTGGTGTCATGTCCTTGTATCCCGAACTCCTTTTACTGTAATCGACAACGGCATAGTCCGAATTTTTTACTGAATTATTCAAGATGGTGAAACGCTGTTGTGGGTGCCCGAGATTCTACTTGATTGCAAAAAATTGATACTTAAATTAAATGACATGTCTCTCGAGTCGAAAATGTATATTCTTACCTTGTCATTAGAGTGTGGAAATATTCTATACATCAAATTTTAAAATATTGAATCAGGTATCATCAAGTAACACGTCGAATAGATACTATGTAATGATGCTCTTCTACGACAATGAAATGGCTATAAATATGATCAGTCGGGGCTAGTGATGAAGAAATTTACGTTTCCAGTGGACCTAAGACGTAAATTTCGGGTCGCAGCCTCGATTAAATTGCACGCATTTGCAGCATGATGAATGTTGTTATGAAACTCAGCGCAAAAATGGATGTTCAGATGTTAACTAAAGCATTGATTTCAGAATAAATTCATCGTTTACATAATGGTTACATTAATGATACATTAAAAAGGATTGGCAGCCTATTTCTGGCTCGAAGAACAAGATTAGACTTTATTTATACCTGCATGTCCTTAAAAAAGGAATGAGCAGCTAATATTTTGTCTACGCACTGGTGAACTTCGGAATAGCAGCAGGTTCGTGAATGAGTTGAATATTAGGGAGGCAAGTAAAGCTACTGCGTCGCCGGAGTTTCATTCAATGACTGACCTATGCTGACTAATTTGGAGCAACTTGAATGAGTTTAAAAGCCACGCCATGATCATTTAATTAATGTACCCGATAGGGAGGATACATATAAAGGCAGGGTACCCGATAGCCTTATATGATCGCCTGCCAGCAAGAAAGGTCAAAGACATTCATGTCGCCCATTTTGATAAATTAATTTCATTGCAGGACAATTTACCCGCCAATATAGTGCATATAGAAAACAAATGTCAATATTAAATTCGTTTTCATGCGCGGGTAGAGGCAGGATCTGGAGGCAGCCTGCCATGCTACCCAAATTCATATATAATATAATATGTCTTAATCAAGACATAATCAAGAAAATCATGTATGAATTAAGACTGAAACAAGGGTAAAGAAGCGTTATTTCTCTATTTTTCTCTATTTCAGGAGACATGCATGTTTGGAACAGGCAGCTGAAAGGTTATACTCTGAAAGGTACAAGTTTATTCGTTATAAATTAATGAAAACATTGTCGAGGAGTATTCGATCTAGGAACTCGACAGAGGCAAGAGACATGTATAACGACCTCTGAACGGATTATTCGGCAGTTTCAAAATGCACATAAATGATGGAAATGAAATTGCTCCATTATCTCAAAGATGCCATTTAATGTTTCTCTTTGCAATATTGATTTAAGACCAATTTATACCCCCTTATGAAACTTGAGGCTATAAAAGTCATAGTCCTAAATTCGGGTCAATAAACGGCCTTGGTCAGCTATCTACGGCCAAGTTGATCAATAACTGATCGACAATAAAACATCTGGGTATTTATTTAAATTTTTTTTGACTGTTTATAACTGTGTTGATTTGAGGCTTATTGAGGCTCCTAATTACGAGCATAAATGATCGCGGCATTGATTTTAATTTTATTTCGATGCAAAATTAATATAATATCTTGAATTCTATTTAATTAATCCTTGTATATAATCATCGATAACAAATTTATATCAATATTTTTGGTTGATTTTACACTACCATTATTGAGTGATAATAAACGGTTTGGCCCTAATGTCATTAATCCGATTGAAAATTGACGCCTGATCAGGTTCAATTCGACATGAATATACTTTCGAATGTACAGAATCTTCATATTTCGGTCTAATACAATCCAAGTATGAGCCATCAATTTGTCGGCTGGTCCAAAACATTTCGTACCTTGCTAATCTTGAATTATAATTAAAATGAATATGCATAATGTTTAAATTATTCAAAACTTCAAATAAACAATTCATCGCTATACAGCGTCAACTCAAGTGCATGGGGTTCCTCTAATTGGTTTCAAATTACAAATCCATCAGGTGGAAAAGTAGGCACCTACTTTATTACAACACTTCTCTTTAACTTCACTTCTTGTCTATTTGTCTGTCTGTCTGTCTGTCTGTCTTTCCGTCTACTTAAATTCGAACAAGTGACCGCGATCTGTAATACTCGCCCTCACTCGCGCTTCAAAGATCCATGATAAATCTCTACGTCACCCACGTACAGGACTTAGTAGAGGCAGACTAATGCCTCTACTATCAAGGTAAATTATATTACTGCTAGGTAAATTATAAATCTACTAAATATTTCTTAATTGACTTTTCAATTACAATGAGTGTATTTTACATATGATTGGGATTTGGAAGATAGTTTCAGCAAGGATCGAGGATCGTTGTCGCGTCTGGTATGATAGCGCGGACCGATGTAATTGTGATGAATAGTAAAGAGAAGCTACGTGTAATGTGGACTATTGTACTGATGTAAATATTGTGGACTATTGTACTGAAATTTGTACTTTTTTGTGATGTTTGGCCCTAATGCGTAAATAAAAATAAATAAAAATACTTATTATAGGTTCAACACTATAAATTTATCATAATTACTGCTTGCATGTTTTACTCGAGATAATAGGTCTGGAATATTTCTACAAACTTTCTGAATTCCTACCACATATTATTTCTTTACTTACTTGCATACATGCATTGATATAAGACATATTTTTTGTATCAATCATTTTCGTTATAAAATCAATATTTAAAAAAGTTATATATGCTTGATATTGGTTTCACAATATATATTTTCTTGGTGATACCAGCGGAGCAATTGATGTGCCAGACTTTCAAAAATATGTGATGTAATAATAGTTTTACAGTGCAAGAATGTTTTCTGAATTATTTTTTCTCTTCTGTCATGATATTAATTGTAGGTATCAACATGGCATACCAAGCTAATTTTTCCCCCATACAAAGTTTAAACATAAACTTCTCAAGATTGGATTTGAACTCCATTTCCCCCAGGATACTCAGTACGAAATCCTGGCAGTTAGCGGTGATACAGTGGTATGGTCTTTTAATTGCTGTCATAAACTTTTCCTTCCAAACCGAGAGGAGATCATCTACGTTCTTCAGCCTATCGCTCAAACCAAGAGTTGTAGGTGTAGTTGTCAACTGAAAGGAGGCTTGTGCACGGTCTTCTTTCATTGATCTCTTACAGACTTCGCTTTCTTCAAGACTCATTTGCACCAAGAAGAACTCGTCATATCTCTCAAAAGACCACCAAGTTTTCCCAATGCCTATGGTTACGAACATATGATAAGCATCGACGATGGCACCTACAGCACCAAGCCCCGGAGTCTCCTGGCAGCTCTGCAGAGGAACTTCGTGCACTTTCACATCACCCAAAGATCCTCCATCACACTCAGCGCAACGCAACATCGCCTACCACAGCTGATCCAGTTCTATTTCAATGATATCTCCCGTTTCTTCCTCTGCGTTCGGATTGAATAAGATTTTTGATGTTGAATCTGAAAAAAAAATTTAATAAATGATATTTTAAACATGTATTTTTTCATAATCATTTAATAAATAATTATAAGCGACAAGACAATGTGATAGGTGCAGTTGAAGAAGGAATAATTTCGACTAAATAATTTCATTCAGAAGACTCATAGGAGTCGCTTCAAGGTTTTTAGCGCATTTTGCCATTTAGAAGTTATATCCTGTCAACCTAGTTTTGGTCGCATTTTTAACGTCATCAATGGCAAGTATATGATCAAGATTCAACGATCGAAAATCGACGTTGTTTCAGTCCGGTATTTAGGGTGTCTCGCATATCGCATCAGGTCATCGTCGTTTTACGTCATCGATTTGATGTTGCATTTGGGTTGCGCAACACTCCAACCATATAACAACTCGGAATCGACGTTATTTCTATGTCAAGCTATACTGGGATACTACAATTAGACCCCATGCATCAATTCTTAGCCTCTTCCTTTGACATAAGTTGCACTCAAGCGTAAAGGGCTCGATCTGTCATTATTTTTTATATTCTGCTTCGAGAAACTTTGAACCTCCGTTCTGTATCTCACATAATAATTTCATCGTTCATTAGGCTATTTAAAAGAGCTGTGTATTTTCTTATGATTTTATAATAAACCACCTGCATCGGGACTACATCTTAATCAGTCACTCTGAGCGCTTGCTTCAACTCAGGTTGTGAAGTTATTCAAATTCACAATTTACATTATTCAGTTCTCTAAATTGTTGATGTTATTTGCACATATATCTTCTTCCCTCTCCTAGTCATTCAATTTGTCACAGCCTCACATGTA
>NW_025931730.1:0-637 GCF_000764305.2 Hyalella azteca | reverse complement strand
ACGTGTATCAGACTGGTCTTCAGTAAACAGAGGCGTGCCTCAAGGAAGCGTTCTCGGGCCTGTTTTATTCGTTGCGTTTATATACGATCTGCCAGAAGCTGTGTCTAGCGTGTGCTTGATGTATGCTGACG
The DNA here is from genome assembly GCF_000764305.2 of Hyalella azteca. Classification (NCBI taxonomy): domain Eukaryota; kingdom Metazoa; phylum Arthropoda; class Malacostraca; order Amphipoda; family Hyalellidae; genus Hyalella; species Hyalella azteca. Next base: position 506 of record NW_025931730.1, on the reverse strand, counting down.
ACACAAAAATTTATAATACTGTGAAGAATACGTCGCAAAAAGTACAGTTACAAGGTGATCTTGACAGGCTGGTTGACTGGGCTGATAGTGACAATTGCGTTTTAACGCTGACAAATGTAAAGTAATCCATTGATTTAATTTCCGTAAAAATGAAATCCATTGATTTCATTTTCTCTGCGCTCACGTCGCAAAGTACGAGGACTCTTAAGAACTTCTATCCACCTTGGCAAGAATAATGAACAGCAAGATTACAGTATGAGAAAACACGGTTGCAACGACAGAGTGATGATGTCGAATTCGACAATGGAAAAAGATTTAGGAGTTAATATCGACAATGAGTTGAAATTTTCTAAGCATATTGAAGGGCAAGTTAATAAAGCCAAAAAACGACTTGGACTGATCAGACGCTCCTTCGAGTTCCTAGATGCAGAAGCGATGAAGCAGTTGTTTGTTGCTGTCGTGCGCCCGAACCTAGAGTTTGGAAACGTCGTGTGGTCACCGAAACT